>NW_024349801.1:22271709-22289950 GCF_902729225.1 Pteropus medius | reverse complement strand
TGTGTGTGTGTGTGTGTGTGTTGGTCAGCTGGAGGAAAGACAGAAAAATAAGTAATTTGTAATTCCCCCACTATACATAAACTTGTAAAGGTCACTCACTACCAGGTGGTGACTGACTAGCAAATAAAACATTTAGCTTACTAAGTTTAATTTATCCCAAGCAGGTATACACATTCCTAGAGAAGGGCAGAGATAAATAACAGTGATCAAGAATTATTACCTGTGTTTATCCTGCATACTCTAAATCAGCTAATAATTTCAGCACAATTAGAACAACTTTCTCTTTTCTTCAAAACTTCCTCTTCTAAGCCTTAATTATCAAGATACACATTATAAGTTGTGTACAGTTCTTTTCCCTGACCTCCTATCAGTAACTACGGTTAGTGTTACGTGGCAGGTGCTCAAGGCTAGGGGTAATATATATATATACAATATATAATATATATTATATATATATGTGTTATATATATATATAATATAATATTACATATTATATTATATATATATTTTAAAAGGTGAAACAGTTTTTCACTCAGGACAAGTTTGGATACCCCATCAAATCCATATCTCAAATTCAGAAGGTCCTGAATCAGAAGCACACAAGAGAACACACCAGTATAAGACTTTGTTTCTGGATAGTTTAAGTGCTGCAGTCATACAATTACAATTATTCAATGTCAAAATTTGCCTAACTTTGTGTAAATATGACTATGTACAAAAGCATTCCTGAGGTAAGAAGCAAATAAGAGATAAAACCTGGAAGGTCCTATCATGGGTGACTTTTCACTAGTAAAGACATTTATCACTTTCTACAAGTAAGGCTAGCTCTAATCTATCACGGTGGCACCTTTGCTAGCCTAAGTATTAGAGGCTGTTTATGCCCATAGCAACTTTGATCAATTGTAATTGATCAGTGACCTCTGACACCAGTATCTGTGGACCAAATAAAAGTTGCATCAATTTTTAACAAAAATACACTTTGTGGACTTAGTTACTCTCAGTTTTTCCCCCTCACCCCGCCCCCCAACTCTACCACTAGTTCTTTTTAAAAGAAGTCCAAACAGCTTTTTGGCCAGACAAATCAGAGTGAAGGAAGCACAGTCTTGAAGCAAACATTGATAACTGTTCCTGTCCTTAGAACTTTGACCTTTAACTTTCCTAATGTTTCTAAATAGGTATTTTAAACTTATTTTCTTTAAAACCTATTCTTGTTCTTCTTTCAGTCATTATTTTCCGTAACAAAATAAGCTGAAACAATTCTGAATTTTCCACATAGTTCTTAGAAAGACACCTAGATGCTAATTAAAAGCTAAGCTATAGATCATAACAAGTAAAAGACAGCTACAAAAATATTTCTGTCAGGAATTAAATACATATATTAAATACTAGACAGTGCAAAATATTGAGATGAAGCATAAAAGATAATGGCTATAACCCTTACACAGTTGGACAGAAAGCTGACATCTCCTGAGTTAAAGATCTGGGGGCGCATAATTAGCATCAGAGTGCTCACTGTTCACAGAGCTGCGATTGCTGGGCTTCTGCTCCTCCAGACCTGCTGGGTGGTCAACAGTCCAGGCCTCACTGTCCATCCCTGGCTCCAGCACCTCAGGCACCTCTGCTTCCTCTTCCCCACTCTGCTCTGCATTGTCTTCTTCAGAGCCATTAAGGGTTTTCCCAAGCTGAAGAGTTTCCATTGTTCTCTGGGTCTCAGAGACCCAAGACTCAATTCTACTGTTGAGCTGCACTTCTACAGATATGGGTTTGTGAGTATAATCCTCCTCCTCCTCCTCCTCCTCCTCTTCATCATCCTCTTCTTCAAGCATGCCAGGAACAAGAGTACTTGTAGTGCTAGTGATGGAGGAGTTCAAAAGATCTCGGCAACTGCCATCCAAAGAGCCGGTCTCGGTACTCTGCTGTGAGGCCCACTCCAGGTCATCCGGCTTCACTTCCTCTTTGTCACTCACTGTTGATTTCCCAAGGTTTGTAGCTGAGGTAGTACTGCCTGTAGCCACCAGAGACGACTGCTTATCAACAGGGGCTGTGTCACATGGAAGTTTACTGGGTTTTTCAGATGTGCTGTTATGTTTACGGGAAGCTTCTCTCTCATTTTCTGATGTTTCCAGTCCATCTGAAGTTTCCACCATGTTTCTCCAACTTGTTTCTGCAAACATCAGAACAATGGGAATCATGCAACTCATAAAAGAGGGAAAAACAAACGACAAGAAATTTATTGGCTCACCAACTGATTAGAAAAACTAAAAGCAGATTATTCTAGTACTAGATCAAATGTTATGAAAGGAAAACAATTCTCAAAAATACACATTTAAGATTTTTTTAAAAAGGAGAAAAAATTAAGTGTATTAGAGCTTGAGAATGCAAAAGACTTTACACCAATAGTTCACTGACATTCGTACATAAAATCCACATATTCATGAAAATCGAACTGCCTAACTTTTTTTTTTCTGGCCTTGAGGTGTATGTATTGTGCTCAAGGATCTACAAGTCACAGATAGCAGAGCCAAGATGTCCAGCAGAAAAAATTTACCTGAGAGATGTCTTTCGGCCTGTTAACAAGACTTGTTTTCATTTATAAGCAAAGAAGCCATCCATGCATTTCTGACATTTGTGAAAATTTGTTTTATAATATATGTGGCTTGGCTTCACAAGTGACTTTGAGAGCCAAAAAAAGAGTGTTATTATATATAATATAGTGGTGATAATCTAAATTATTTTTAATGACAGTAAGTCAGTTTAGAGCTAAAAATATACTAGGAATCAGGAGACAAAGGACAGTTGTCTCACCTCTTTATTTTTTTCCCCCACTTTATTTTTAATTATTAAAGTATAATTGACATATTCGTTTCAGGTGTACAACTTAATGATTTGATATTTGTATAGACTGTGAAATGATCACCATAGTAAGTCTAGTTAACATTTGCCACCATACATACTTACAAATTTTTTTTCTTGTGATGAGAGCTTTTAATATCTATTCTCGTAGCAACTCTCAAATACGCAATACAGTATTAATAACTGCAGTCACCATCCTATAAATTATATCACGACTTATTTAATAACTGAAAATTTGTGCCTTTTCACCCTCTTTACACATTTTGCTGAACCTCTACCTGTAGCAACCACCAATCTGTTTTCTGTAACTATGAGCTTGATGTTTGTTTTGTTTTGTTTTAAGACTCCACATATAATTAGGGTCATACAGCATTTGTCTCTGTCTGACTTATTTCACTTAGTATAATGCCCTCAAGATCCATCCATGTTGTTGCAAATGGGAAGGCTTCATTCTTTTTATGGCTGAATAATTTTTGATTGTATATGTAAACATACCACACTCTCTTCATTCATTCATTCATTCATCGAAGGACACTTAAGTTGTTTCCATATCTTGGCTATGTAAATGATGCTGCAATGAACATGGGGGTGCAGATATCCTTTTGAATCAGTGTTTTGTTTTCTTTGCCAGAAGTGGAATTGCTGAATCATATGGTAATTCTATTTTTAATTTTTTGTGGAACTTCCGTACTATTTTCCATATTAGCTATATCTATTTACATTCCCACAAACAGTGCATTACAGTTCCCTTTTCTCCACATTCTCACCAACATTTGTTATTTTTTGCCTTTTTTATAATGTCCATTCTAACAGGTGTGAGGTGGTATCTCACTGTGGTTTTGATTTGCATTTCCCTGATGATTAGTGATGGTGAGCATCCTTTCAGGTACCTGTTAACCACCTGTACGTCTTCTTTGGAAAAATGTCTACTACTCAGATTCTCTGCCCATTTTTAAATTGGACTGTTTGTTTGTTTGCCATTGAGTTATATAAGTTATTTTTTGGATATTAACCCCTTACTGAATAAATCATTTGTAAATACTTTCTCTCATTCGGTAGGTTGCCTTTTAATTCTGTTGATGGTTTTCTTTGCTGTGCAGAAACTTTTTAGTTTGACGTATTCCTACTTCTTTATTTTTTAAAATAAAAATCCCCTTCTACTTATATTACAGCTGCTATTATATTTTACAGGTATAATGATTAAGCTGTAGTGATAAAGCACTATTCATTAATATATTCAACTTGATTGTCACCTATCGACTATATATTGATTTGAAGCACATATTGGGTACTTGAAGTCAGGGCACAAAGTTTATAAAAATCCTTCCTTTCCCGCAGCTGCTTCAAAGTGTAGAAGAGGTCCCTCCCACTCTTGCTCCTATCTCATGAAAAAAAAATCTATTCCTCCTCTATATTCTCATTCTCAGTAATATCGTTCTCACACTCTTGAAGCAAAAGATACCTTATAGTAATCTTTGACCCTATCTGTATCCCTTCATTCCACTGAACTCATAACTATAACATGTCACTTCTAGCTCAAAAACTACTAAATTTGGTCACTATCATCTTAGCTCGAGCCTTCTTTAGCTTGCTGCATATCTATAGTATCTTCCGAATTGGTTTTGTGAACTGATCACATCACTGTCTTATGGGCTATTACCCTAGTAATCTAAACTCCTAAGCTTGCCATGGCCAAGCCCTTCATGATTTGACCCTTATCTATCTTTCTGGTCCCATTCACTCTGACCCCCAGTCACATATTCCACGCTCAGGGTCACACTAAATTCTCACTGCTCCCAAAATCACACTCTGTTTATAATTCTTTGTTTTGCATAAGCTCTTCTTTCTGATGAGATGTGTTTTCCTCCTTTACCTTTCAGACTCCTACTCATCCTTGATAATGACACTTAAATGTCAGTTGTTTTGTGAAGTCTTTTCTGACTTTTCTAAGAGAAACAGTCACTAACCTGAACTCTCACAGTACTTTTTGCATATACAGTTCAAAGCATTTGTTTTGTGTTTACTGCCCCACTCCCTCCTCCCTCCCTCATTTCCAGTCCTGCTCATCTGTGTATCCCTATGGTTGGCATATAGTAAGTACTGGAGGGAAAAAAAACCTAACCATTAAAATGAAATTTTTCATATATATTCCTGCCAAAAAAAAAAAAACCCTTTAAAAAGGCATAAAAAAATTTAAAATTTCAGATGCACATTTACATTTCCTTCTGACAATCTTTTTCCTCCTTCAAAAGTAGTATAAGAGTCCACTTGGACTCTTGGGAAAAGTCCCACCATCCCCTCTGACAGTGAGTCAAAAACAGGAAAAAGGAAAGAGGTCAGTAGACAGAGCCAGGCTGACCTCTCTCTAGACTTGACCTGAGTATTCATCTACTCAGTAGAAGAGCTGAAAGCCAGATGGGTCCTTTGGAGAGAAAAGGGAGGTATGTCCTTGGAAAGCAGACACAAGGAACTCTGCCATTAGCCATCAAGTGTCTTGTTACCATGATCGAAGAGCCACTGAGGTCACATATCCACAGGGGAGGACCCAGGCTCACACTTTAAAGTAATAGGTGAGGCTTAATCAACAGTTGATGAGCAGGCAAACACATGAACACAATAGGGAGAAATACAGTAGGTAAAAGAGTGCCATCTTTCTCTAGGGGACAGGAGATATCTGACTGTGGGGGGAGGTGGGGGTCTGAAGTAATGCAGGAAGGCAGTCTAAAGCCGGAAAAGAACATCGAGAAATCTACTTTTTAAGAAGGGACTGGAAAGTAAGTTAAAGGCAAGATCTAAGATCTCGACAAACCTGGAAATGGTACTTATCCAAAACTATTTACTTTAGCAGAATTATTTATTTTTGCAGAACTTATTCAATCAAGCCCATATTTGCTTATTAATCCCTTCTATGCATTCCTGTTTTGTTTATTGGTTCTTTATAAAATTATCTTTTTAACTTTCAAGTTACTAGTGAGTTTGTCAGAGGATAAGGTGTATGTATTTCTTCTCTTAGTAGTATAAACAAGGAAGCTGTCTTAGATTGCTGTATAGAGTAGATGAACAAGCCAATGAGTTCAAGAGCCTATAGAGGAAGGCGTGATGCCAGAGAATAAGCAGGAAACATAGGATGGATGAACTAGACATTGAGGTTGTCCTCCCCTCAAAACTGCTTGGTCCTACTGAGCATTCATTCAACAGACAGGAAATACACATCACAGTGACTAACACTGAAGGTTCCAGTGAGACCTACCAGCTGTGACACTGGCAAGTTATTCATCTCCTTTCATCTTAGCTTTCTCATCTATAAAATGTAGTTCAATATTTCTTATCTCAGAGTCACTCAGAGGATTAAATGCCTTAAAAAATGTGAATTGCTTAGAAAAGTGCCTAGCACATAGTAAGAATTCAGTAACTGAGCTATTATTATATATCAAGTGTCCATTATGTGCCAAGTTCCTATTTTCAAAGAACTTACAGTTCAGTTGGGATTTATGTTCAAAACTATTTGTTTCATGTAAATATGACAGAATTGAGACTCAGCACAGGTAGAAGGAAAACACAAGCAAAGAGCACAATTAAGGTGTACACAAAGGACAGTAAGACTGGGCTACCATAGAAGATGTTCTGTTCTACCAATAATTAGCATCCCTTTTACAGCCTTGTTTTTTCTCTAAACCATGGAAATCAAAAGAAAACATTTTAACAATCTTGTATCAGGATGGCATAAAAACCGCTATTTATAGTCTACCCAACAATCATTCCCCATTTTCTTTCTGGCCAACAGAACCCTCAAATTTCAGATGGACTTGAACTCAGTCCCAAGGGATGAATTAAAACAGTTCTTAGATCATCGTGGCTATCCTATTCCCCTTTGCAATAAGTCTCTTGTCCAAGCCTCCCTTGCAAGCAGCTAAATGTAGTCACATGATCAGCTCTGGACAAATGAACAAGAAGAGGAAGTCTTCTGAAAATGTTTTCCTTCACTGATAAAAGGAGCACACTGCCTCAACCTAATGTTTTTGACCACTGTTGTGAGGTCCAGAGCCACAGCAGCTACACTTTTAAAGATGAAACGATAAGCACAAGAATAAGAAGCCACAGACTGAGAATAAAAGAACAGAAAGAAGGGAAGAGCTAGGGGACCTTAGTGACATTGTGAAATTAAATTAAATAACCTAATTTCCTAGGCCCCCTTATTAGGTTTTGTTTGTTGCTGAATGCATCTGATATAGATAGAGTAACTTTATACTTTGTTCTCAATGTTACCTATGATTATTTCCACTCAATTTTCTTGGTTCCCTGATAAACCAGCTCATAAGGCCAGAATCTTTAAGGTTCTAAATCCCTCCTTAGGATTCAACCATTAGCCCACAGGATTTTTGTTTTGAATGGAACCTTACAGATGACCTAGACAAACCTTCCTTATTTTACTAATGAGAAATCTGAGGCAGAAATTAATCAATTATCTGTAAAGAGCTCAAGCAGAGTGTAAAAAGTCAAGGCTTCAATCACTGAACAGTTTAAATCTGGTGCTTTCTGAAAACATCTTCTAAACCTCTGAGAGGTTCTGTTCATAGCTTTTCTTTTCATGAGCCCAAATCCACAGCTTTATGAATTTACCTTGCAGCTTGCCTTTGAGATCTGGCATACTATACAGCATGATCTCATTTACAAATTGGCACGTTATCTTCTTTATTTTCAACTAGTATCATTCCAGCCAAAGAAATATGTCTGCCTCTATGCCAGTACCACCTAAACTTGACCAACAGTTTCCTAAAGGCTCACAATAACTAATTATTTTGTCTCTGGTCTGTAGCTTTGTCCAAAGCATTCCGAACATTTAATTACAATCACAGCCAGAAATACCAGGAAAGGGAGTGTGAGAAGAAAGGAAGAAGATGAGGACTCAGTTCTTACATGTTAAACTTTAGGTGGCAACAAGCTATTTGGTAAACACCCAGGTAGTAGCCAAGTTGAAGGAGGTGGTTATGCTATTTTTAAAAAGAAAAAAAATCAGGGAAACCAATCAGAAACTAGATAAAAAATGTAAAGGACTTAAGAGTTTAAAGTGCTATAGAAACAAGGCAAGAAAAATACTAAGATGTAAAGTATAGCAAATAACGTTACTTTAAACATTACCCATAAATGCTGCTATCTAGTCCAACTTCTTTTTTGACTATGATCAGATTTAACTCAAAACGAATGCCATATGCCTAGTTTTATAAGCTTAGACTTAATAGTATCCACGTCATCTATTTACTTAGAAAATACAAAATTTTAATAATTGAGTATAAAGTATTAAAATAAAACTTCCCAGAACTTACTAAGTTATAGGTCACAACTACAGTGCATTTTGCTTTTTCAATCTCTTTAAGGTTTTTCTTTTCTTTTTTAAAGATTTTGGAAATGTGACTAACTGCCAGGGTCTCACAGAAAGCCTCAGCCCCAAATATTCTCTTAATATTCTCTTAATTTTTAATGGACATGTTTAATGCAACCTTTAAACCAAAATTTTCAGGAAATTTTGAATAATCACAAAGATAAAAATGAAAGATGGCATGGAAAATCATTTTCGAATGATCTTAATCACTAGAATTATTTCAAAATTTAAGTCATTTAAAATGGTATGTAACAACTTACCATACTCCTTTTCATTTACTTCAGAGATGGGTTCAGAAATAACACTGCAGAAAGAAATGGCGCTTGCCGCAGAGGGATTCCGAGAATGCCCCATGTGGTGGGGCACCTTTTTCACGTTCTTTAAGGCTTCCTCCGCCTGCTCTTGTTCCATTGCTGCAACCATATCTTTATATGCTTTCCTGGCTTCCTCAGTGAGTTCTACCAACTTATTAAACAGGCTCTAAAAAGAAAGAGATTTTGATTAGTCTACTTTTTGTTAAATTTTTTATTCCTAATATTAGCAATAAACATCTCTACTGTTTCAGAATCAGATACACTTTCAATCAGCACAAGTCCAAATGGTATGCAAACCACAGAACCTTATAAATACTCTGTAACTTACATACATTGTTTATTTAATTATCACAAGACTGAGAAAGTTTCTTGATTCAATACTAGTCACTAAGTGTGATATATTCAAAGTTCTTGTAGAGTTTATCAATTCAACAACTGCACCCTTTAGCACCTGACTCTTAGAGTGGGTACAAAGACCACTAGAACACCACTCTGCTCTCAAGGAAAATTCCATGTGGCTGGAAGGAGAAAATAAGACACAGCTATGATTTAAGGCACAGTATCTTTAATACCTCGAGACGTACAAAGTGTTTTGGCCTTTGCAGAAAATGTTAAATCTAACTGCTGGGCATCAGTGAGAAATTCATGAAGTAATATGACATCTGATAAAGGCCTTGAAAAATAGGTACAATTTTGAGAGATGGAAATAGTGCATTCTTAAGCCAAGCAGGCAAAACTATGAACAAAGATACAGACTTTAAAAAGTACAAGGCTCCTTTGGGGAGCAATGAATAATCTTATGTGAGTTAGAACATAAAGGAACGAATATATGGAGGGTGATGTCCAAAGATGTAGAAGAAGATGGCACTCTCCACAAGAACTAAAAGTTTCCTGTAATGTTTCTTTGTGGAAAAAGTAAAAGGAGACTAAAAATAAGTCAGTGATGATATGGCTAGCGGGGGCCTTGAAGATTATGAAAATATGACACTTATAAGACAGACAAGCCAAAGATACTGGGACAAAGGCAAACTATGAAAATAGAATAAAGAGCCTGGAAGGAGAGTGGGGAGCTAAATAACCAGAAGTTCTTCCATCAGTGAAACAGAAATAAATATGAATGGAATTAATAATTCTGGTGAAATATTAGGTGATAGAGCATACTCATGTTAATAAAAATGGCAAAATTCATACAGTATTAAAGTTGTACTTTAAAAATCATGTTTAATGATATCCAAAGAAAACTGGAGCGTCCATAGCCACCAGACAATCAAAAAACAATTTTTAATAGTTCTTATACCATAATTCAACAACCTTCTACTCCTGTTTAATGTCCTGATTTAGTATCACAATGCAAAACACTCATACATTAAGTAAAAAATTTCAGATGGTAAACATGACCTGGACATTTGTAAGAATACATTCAATTTTACATATAAAATTATGTTTTCAGACAAAAGGAGAAAAAGTGCCACACAATTTTTTTTCTCTTACCAAGGCACTGTCATTTAAGTATAAACCATTACAAGATGAAAGCATGGCAAAAAAGTGTCATATTGCTATGAAATAATATCTCTGAAAATTAAACTTAAGAAAAACAAACATAAGCCGCATGCTTTACCCAGCTGCAGTTCAAACTGTTTAAAGTAGCAGGTACGATAAACACTGTTGCTGTGTTAAATTTTTTAGGAGGATGGTGTTAACTACCAGTAATATGAAAAATATGTTCAGGATTTACTTATTTTAAAAAAGGGAAGATGGATTCTGTTAAAAACAGCCCCTATGTGTTATATGTAATCGACTACATAAATATTTGCTTGCAATGTTTAACAAGCCATGCGGATATGTGATTTTGAGTTAACATTGGTTTTATAATATAAATAACACAAATTGCTGGGAATAAAAGAATATAAAAGAGAAGAAAATAAAATTGAAGAAAGAAGCTATCAATGAAGAGATAAGCCCTGAATATCAATGTAAGGACAGGAAGGTTAATTCAAAGGTTAGTTTTATCAGATGGTAAAAATAACTTAGGTTCACTATGACATTACTGCAAATGGATAATATATCAATATTTCCTTTACCTCCATTTTAACAGTGTATTTTGGTTTAAACAATAACTTACCTACCTCAAAACAGTAGAAGGCAAGTAAAACAATGTACACACAAAACTGGCAAGCATAAAAATAACCTAGTATATATATAATTCAGTAGGAAGTCAATACAATTGAAAACAACATGTCAACTTTTCCTGACCTTGATCCCATTCATATTCCATAAAACTCTAACAGTGAACAAAAAAGGAGTACATTTTAATCAGGTGTCTTATATGTGACCCTTCTTTCCCATGGAGGTATTTATCACCCAAATTCTCACATAATATTCAGGCAGAAATACATCTACCACAGAATTTATTAAAGACGCATTTATCACCTATTCATACTCAAATAGTGTGAAAAGTGCCAGGGATACAAAGAAAAGGGGCCTGCCCACAAGGAATTCACAGTCGAGGGGGAAAGAAACACAAACTACAGCAAGGCAGTGTGATATCTATTACTGGAAAAAGCATGGGCTACCATAGCAGCACAAATATTAATTATATATTCATAGAGAATAGGTGAGTAGGTAAATAATTTCATGGGTGATTGGGGAAAAACTGAATGGATAGGGGAATGGAGGTATGCAAACCTGATTACTGGATAAGAAAAGATACTTAAATATATATAAATAGAATAGGTGGGAAGAGGGAAAACAATTCATCAGTGGTGTCACAAAATACTTTAGAATCAATAAAAAAAGTCTTAAAAACATCAGTCAATAAGCATTACTCTACATAAATAATCTTTATATTATCAGCTCCTATGGGCACAGCTTTATATTTGCTGACTATAAGAGGAAGAGGAATGCGGCATGGGTGCAGAATTATTCTAACGCCTGGTTTAGAAATTTCATTTATAAAGGGAAATCCTCTCCAGTTAAAGGATTCTTTTCTCTCTTGACTCCTAATAGCATAAAATATAACCAACATTTAGATTAAAGAAAATTATTTTACATTGTATAATATCAGATAATCTTTACCCAGCAGTTAAATAAATTATTAAGTACTACATAGTTGAACCCAGAAGAAAAAAACACTGACAGAAATAGGAGCTAAAAATGTTTTCAAAATGCTGTAGGATTAACTTATGTAAAGGTTAAACACTAAAAAAGGAAATGTAATAATACTCAAGAATTTTCCACTCTTGGAGAGTCATCATCTTCAAATGCTTAAACAACACTGGCATGTGTCAACAAAAAATGTACTGTCTGGAGGTGGGGTTGGGGGTAGGGAGGGAGTATATGTCTTCTAGTCTTACCTCAGCACCAAAGTAGTTGAAGATTCCCACTACACTAACAGGAACCAGCTTGTTCACACAGCGTCCTAGAGCTTTTCTTCCAAGGGCAAACACAAAGGGAATCTCTTGTTCCCGTGCCATTGCTATAACATTATAGAGAGCCTCATCCAGGCCACCTGAGAAAGTAAGCCCATGTAAAGGTTTTAATTTAGTTATTTCCAAAATAGAGCTATTTTAGCACTCAACAGCTAAAGCATAAAACACAGGAGCAAAGGATTCTACAAATACTTGTGGCACTTATGCTGTTCTGCACATTTTCCTATTTGAATTGTACTATATATGGATATATGTACATATTTTCTTTCTCCCCAATTAAATTCCAAATTCCTTCAATGCTAGTATTTTTGTCTCTCCACAGGGATTAGCATAAAGAAAGAAATTTCAATTCAATAAATATTTGTTAAAAAGTTAATTAAAATGGTTAATAGTGGCTGATTCCTTTATCCAATCTCTCAGATCAAGTAGCAACCTATCACAGGTAATAAGACTACATACAATACTGTTTTTATTGGTATTTCTCTCCTTTGGAGAAAATGCCTGCTACTGCTACTTGATGCATCTGTCTACTCCAATCACCTGAAGAGGCTCCTTCAGGAAAAAGAACAAGTAAGGGTACCCAACATAGTACAAAGTACTTGCATGCCGACTTAACCAAGAACCTCTGTATGTAACTGTTGGTTTCTAAGAGACAAATCACCATAAGCAGAAGCAGAGACCTTTATCTTTTTCCGAATCTTTTTTTAAGAGAAAAGGGCCATTAAAGAAAGGTAATATAAAAATGTAAAAAGCAGAATATACTTGCAGAGGTAAAGAAACACACTCTTATTAGGCCCCACTCTGATTACACAGAGGGTACACTTGTTTGGCCCAACTTAAATCCTTCACTAGTGTTCACAGATGAAGATGTTCTTTACAATCCAATCTCAATTTTATTACTTAATTTCAGGTACAGAAAGATTTCACTTTCTTTCCTCAGGCTCAATACTATATTTTAGCCTTATACACTGCTAAGACATATGACTTCCACTTTAAAATTCACTGTATATCTTATAATTATACTAAATAACTACCAAAACACTTCTGAAGTAAAATACCTTTTGACTGGATTTTTTCACAGTTTGGAGAAATTATAACACATTTGATCTTGTTTAACTTCATATGTTTTGTAACTTCCCTTAGACCCATAACCAGACGTCTCCTTGCTTTTGCTCTTACAGGATCCTTTTGGTAGATGCGTTCCTGGAAACTGACAAGCTCTTGAAGAAGAAGAGTCACACACTCATCAATCTCTTTACAAAGAACCTGATTGCAGTACCTATAAAAGAAACCGAAAATAAGTAAGTCTGTCCTAATTTGTTTTTCCATAAAATTACTGTAGGGAAAAAATATCAAGAGCTTTTCATAAAGAAAATCAAGTCTTTAAAACTCTCGTTCTTCAGTCAATTAAAAAATAAAAACAAACAGGAGTTTTTCTGAATTACAACAGATTGATTTTTGTGTAAAGAAAAGATCAACCTCAGGGAAGTACTATCCAAACTCCCAATTATTAAATTCCTAAGGATATAAATCAAATGTTAGCCTGCTATTAGATAAAAAACAGATACAATGTTTTTGGTAAGGAGACAGTTATTTCATTCTAATAAATATTAAAGATGCTTCTAGTAGGAAAGAAATATAACTTTGTAGACACTAACTGAATGCCCTAATACCAATGATTCATCCTCCACGCTTGGATAAGTCAGTCTCTGGGACACTGGCTCCCTCAACCATAAAGATAAGGAGTTAAGTAAGATGGCCTCAATGGTCCCTCTAACTCCAAAAATCTATGGCTATGGAGGATGAACTCAGTAATTAAATTAAAACCAAAATATATCAGACAAAGCAACTAACTGAGGCTCTTTGTGATATGTATGGCTATAATGCAAAAAAATACAAAGGAAATAGGTGTGAGGCCACTATAGTTATCAGGGATAAGAAGTCTTCCAAGCTTACTTACTCCTTTTATACTCTACTTTTCTAGTTCTCATCCCTAATCTCTACCATAAACAAGTACTTAACATGGAGAATTTGTCATTTTTAATCTAGGAATAACCAAGCAAGCAAATTTCCACTTCTAAATTCCATTATATAGTGGGAAAATCTAGGCCTACCTTTTTTTAGTGAAAAAAAAGTTGTATTTTGGGAATTTTATGTTTATGTAAAAAGTGTTTAAATAAGTATGACACCAAAGTCAGAAGAGAAGCTATAACTAGACAAATTGAGGAAAGATTAACTATCATTGTTAAAGTATGCGGAATTAAAGAATGAAATTAAAAAAAAACATTGAAAATGTAATTTTCTTCATTCTGTTTTTCTTTAAGCTGTTTATTTCATACATATATAACATTTTATTCTCCAAGTTTTTCCTTTGCTCCACATCTGTTATCTGACATTAACTTCACAAATCTAAACAAGGAATCAAAAGCAATAGTTTAAAGAAAAGGAATAGAACAAACCAATGTGGTTTGGATTCACACAGATTTTACTTTCACTCTGGGATTTGTTCATATGTCATTTTTAAAGGTAAAATTAATTAATCTACACAACTGTTTAAAACCTAAAATCCTTCACAGCAATAACTGTTAGTTCAAGGTTATTTGCAGATGGGCAATTTAAAACTTAGAAATATTTGCGCAAAAACAAAAAGCTTCATGTAATGTATTCACTTCATGTAATGGGATCTTAGAAACTTGGTTTTACTTGGTTAAAGAGGTTTTTTGAAGGGTCAATAATATAAACAAAAAAGCAAAAGCATTTGGAAAGCAAAAGCATTTGAAAAGCGAAACCCTCAGTATGGCATTTCATACATAAGACATAAGAGGCCAAATTTCTAGGGTATAAACACTATCTGATATAAAAAGAATATATTTACTTTCAAATCACTTTCACACCCTGATAGTTGACAGAAGGCAAATGTTTTAAATAAAACCACCTGGTAAACAAAAATCAAGAATGCTCATAACTATAGTCAAGGTACTTAAACTATTCGATCTCAATAATGAGACTAAAACTTACTCTCTAAATCTTTTGCTGTGGATTTTGGTTATTGTTGAAGATGCCATTGGACTGCCTATCCCAGAACTAGCTGGAGAGCCTTGTGACACAGGTGTCATACAATACGGAGAGTTCTGACTTGCTGGAGAGAGTGAAGTATCACTGGGCATGCTCAGTCCAGTATCTGTGGAGATGTGGGGTGAGGAGAAAAAATTTAAAACTTCAAATACTAAAAAGCTCTATATTAATCAACACAATTTAGAATGGCAGTTCTCTTTTGTATCACTTCCAAATTCTCCAGAAGCTAACAAGTTGGACATTGGTCATATCACAAATAAACATTTCTCATACACTATAAAAATAAAGTCTTCCTACTATCTCTTAAAATATACTCTTAAAAATCAAGCACAGCCTACATGTCTCCACAGAAGAGACTTGTATTATCTAAAACATGTATTCCTATGAGATTTAAATGGAAGAACAAAGCTATTAACTTCTATATGCGAAAATATTACTCATCTCCTTTATCTCCATTTTTCCACCTTACAAACTATTTTTTTAATAATTTGCTGCTGACAGTGATGAATTCTACCTCACTCATTCTCTCTATACCACTCCTGATTCTCCAGGCACCACCCCAGCTTCTTTCATTTGGTCTTTACTTCTGTGCTCAGGCAGCTGCAGTTTGAGATGCCATTTCTTAACTGCCTCCTTCAGTTACTGTTCCTTTCCTAAACAGCTAAACTCAGGAAATGAGTTAGTATTTTTATATCCAGGCCATTAATTAGCAAAAGTTACATATATAGCCTCATCTCCCTGCCGGATTATAAGCTTTTTGCAGCAGGACCAGTCAACTATTTATCTTTATTACATTTCCTGACTTTCCCACTCCCACTCCAAATTACCAAAGTACGCATGGTAGATGTTCAATAAACACCTTCTGAATGAACAGATGGATAAATACACCTAATACAAATACAATGATATTTAAGAGTAAAGGGGAATCTTAACTAAAAATGTCCTAGCTGAACAATCCTTAGAAGTAAACTCATTTTTCAAAACACAGAACACTGCTACTTAATCTACATATAAATCAGATTTAAATGTATTTTTTTTTTTTAAAGTTGAGGAATAAATATATGCCAGCAGAATAAGGGACCTAGCCACGTCTTTCTTAAAATCTTTCTTCCACGGTAGGATATTATAAGGACACTATGGTTTTGCTGAGGGCCCAACTAGAATCACATGTGCTGGCTGCTGTACGGGACTCAATCTTACTGACAGACTGGACTCTGCACTACAACAAGCTTTGCAATTCCCTACTGACAAGTCATATGTATTAATTATGTGAAAGCGAGAAAGAAAATTAAAACAACTCGAAAATTAGCCTGAGAAGAAAGAGGGCAAACGGTGTTCTAGATATAAAAGAAGACAAATGAAAAGAGCTGCGACAGTTAGAGGATGCACTGGTGAGATCATCATCATGAGGGTTTACCATAAATTCAGGATTTCAGTCTCAAAAATGCCATCGACCTATCATGTAACACACTGCCATCCCTCCTTTTAAATATCTCACCACAGAATTATCTTCCAAAAAAACCACTTGCAAAAAGAAAGAAATTTAGATAAAATATAGAGCATATCCTCCAATTAGGAGAATAACTACCTATCAATTAAAATACTCTAAACCATTCCATGAGAAGGGGGACAGGGGTGATCTTACCTTCCTGGGAAACAATCTCCTGTGGCAAATCATCAATAAAATCTAAGTGCATTTCTACTGGTTCCTCAGATCCCAAAAGATTGTGGTCCACAGTTAAACGGCCCTTCTTTTCCTCTCTTTCTTTCAAAATAACCTAAAAGTCATTACCAGTCTTTAATTACCGATCACTCTTTTTATGTACTGAATGATTAAAATGTTCACTATTACAAAGGTACAGCAATTGACATAAAAATGGACATGAGGATTTTGGTTGGCTACGTGTTTAGCTGGCTATGTGTTTCGCCCGCTAAACAGAAACTGATTGGCAAAAGGTAAATGTAATTTTATGCACTGAAGCTGAAGGACGTACAAAACCAAAATAAAGGGAGGTAATTATGCTATATAATACTACAGCTATAAAATATCTGCTACATCCTTTAAATTCTGGTTAACAAACCAGAGTTTCTCTGAAAATGGATAAAATAAAAGTTTCAAAACCAGGTCATATAGTTACATTAGATTTACATTTTGTAGTTTTCAACTATTTAGAGATGGATTATCTCATTCTGCTCCTCCTTACAACAATACTGAGTTAACACAAAGCAGATATTACCCCTGACTTACAAATGAAGGAGATGAGGGTAAGGAAGGTTTGCTAAATAAAACTACATAATAAGTACTGAAATTAGTATTAGAATCTAAGGCTTCTGAATCCTAGGGTCCAATGTTTTTGGATGCTAACTTCTTAAGAATTCTTTCTACAATAGTTCATCCTCCAGGGCCTTACTCAACGCAGAAAGATAGTCATGATGCTGATGATATCCCCAAACGTGAATTAGCTAGTCGCTGTCTTTTTGCTGCCTAGTAACACTCTGCAATAATCTGTTGGCTAAAATGCTACAATTGCTTTTGCAAAATCTAAAGCCTTCTTTACCTTGTAAAATAAACATCCCAGATTTTGATTTACCTTTTTAAGTGCTGTGGGCCGTTTTAGTTTTGCAATTTCCTTCTCTTTTCCTTTTTTTGCTTTAGAGGAAGTAACATCCAAAGAATTAAAGGATGTCAAACAGGGCTGACTTTTGGTTAAAGGTTTTCTGTTAGTAGAGTCTTTAGTGTGAAAAGAAGCTGCAGTGACCACTAAAAACAAACAAGAACATTAGTTTTATTATTATGGCCAACTCCACATACTTTTAAATTTTCTAATAAATCTACAAAAATAAGAACATCTTCTAGAGGAAAAAGAGACATCAAATTGTTGGAGCAGTACACAGCTGTGCAGTGTCCCCTCAGACACAGCTTTCATCCATTTTTTTAGCCTCCATAAGATAAAGAAGACAAAAACCAATGCAATTAACTAATTTAGCAATCCAAGGTAGGGATATATAAATTATTGGTACTATTCTACCGCAAGCAACCCTCAAGCATGGCAATTCCTTGGAAGTGGTCTCCAATCAGAACCAGACTCCCTCTAAAATTTCAAAGCTCTACACCTCTCCTGATTTCTATTGAATCTTATATAAGAATCTCTTTTATTTGTAATCCATCACTTCTCTCCACATTTCGGTCT
>NW_024349801.1:22271304-22271696 GCF_902729225.1 Pteropus medius | reverse complement strand
ATTTCCCCCCCCCCTCGGCTGCAGTCTCAGTACTATTAAGCAATTCTTTTATGCCTGATTGATACTCTCATTCTCCAGTGGCTACCCCCAAATCCGTCAGCAG
Source organism: Pteropus medius (assembly GCF_902729225.1). Classification (NCBI taxonomy): domain Eukaryota; kingdom Metazoa; phylum Chordata; class Mammalia; order Chiroptera; family Pteropodidae; genus Pteropus; species Pteropus medius. The sequence goes on along the minus strand of NW_024349801.1, from coordinate 22,271,593 downwards.
TCCCAAACCTCTAATCTCAATTTCACTCCAGCGGAAAAGCTTTTCCTGCTACTTCCCTGAGAAGATGCTATCTAATACAAATTTACAAGCCACCCGAGAAGAGGCAGCAGGCATCCTTACACCTGTCCACGGCTCACCAACCACCCCATTTCAGGATTAATTAAGTCCTTGAAGACCTTGTTCTATTCCTTCCCCCTTGCAGCATTCACGTTCCTCCTTAACATCCAGACTCTTTTTTTCCCTAACTCCCAAAGAGAAGATAAAATCTTTTCTATTTAAAAGAAAGGAA
>NW_024349801.1:22107982-22269547 GCF_902729225.1 Pteropus medius | reverse complement strand
AAAAAAAAAAAAAACCACCACAAAACAGAAAATGCAAACTTGCCTCTCAATATCAGTGCTTTTTGTTCAGTGCCTTTACCTTCTCTTTATTTTATTCCTTATCCTTTAAAACAGACTATCGAATGAAATGAAGAGACCACATCAGAACTGCTGAGCTCTAAATTTGACAGTTTGCTAAAATATAAATTACCGTTTCAGTAAAAAGCCAGATCCTTCTCCCCTCTCCCTTCTCCCTCTCCCTTTCACATGCACACACACATACGCACATATATGTTTGCTCAAAACACCTGTTTCCCACTTGGTTTTAGATTGGATAATGTAACAGCTCTAGAGACAAATTACTTATGGTTCTTAAACTTTTGAAGAAAAAAATTTGGTTGGTTCAAAATGTACACCAATTGACATTTGAACAGAGAAACTTGAAGGACCTGAGGGAACAATCTATATATTGTTATTTAAGGAAATAGAGGTCCAGGAAAAAGAAAGAACAAGCACAAAGATACTGAGCTAGGAGCATGCTGGGTGTGTCTGTGGGACAGCGAGAGGGCTAACATGACTAGAACAGTGTGTGCCAGGAAAGAATGGCGATGAGGGATAAAAAGGTAACAGGATCAGCTAAGATATGGCCTTAGCAGGACTCTGGCTTTACTCCAAGTGACAAGAAAAGTTACTGGAGGGTTCTGAGCTGTGGAGGGATATAATCCAGCTTGTATTTAAAAATATAACTCCTTAAAATAAACTGGAGCTGGGGAAGGACAGTTTAACAGTTAGGAGGCTACTATAACGTAGCACAATGATGGGGGCTACTAGCGTAACAGGAGAGGAGCTGGTGAGCAGACTCTGGATTTATTTTACATTTATATAATTTAGATTAACAACATGCAAAGTATATTAGCAAAGCCAAAGAGCGAACTGCTCAGACCAACGATATCACCTGTACAGGGCAGAGGCCTGGTATTAGTAATTTGCCGCGCTTTCATCGCCTGCTGTTGTTTTTCCAGAGCTGCTAACATGTCCCCCAAATCTAGCTGCACAGGTGTCTTATTTTTTTTTCCTGCTGCCTTCGATAAAGCTTCCTGCAAGGTAAACAGGAAAACATTTATTTTTTGTTTTAGTATGAAAAGTGTGGCAATTTAAGATGATATATAATCAAATACAGTCACTCTTTCTGTCCATCCCCCTAAACGTACCAAGTAAATTATTACATTTGTTCATAAAAATGCATATACCTGTAATTTTTTTTGCTCCATACTTATTTCTGAATATTCTTGAGCCGTGGCAAGGGCCGCTGCTAAAGCCTTCTTCTTTTGACTTTTTGCACGTTTAGGAACTGAAGTTGTAATGGGAATTGGAGTCTGAACTATATTGATTGGTGAGTTTTCAGGTAAGTCATCCAACTATGATAACCAGAGAAAAACATTTATCAGTAATTCCATCAAAGTCGAATCATAAAGAAAGACAAAACAGAATGTGGGATGTTCTACTTCAGGGAGCCCCAATCCCTGGGCTGTGGACTGGTACTGGTCCTGGCCTGTTAGGAACCAGCACACCCAGCGGGAGGTAAGCGGTGGGTGAGCAGGTGAAGTTTCATCTATATTTGCAGCCACTCCCCAGTACTAGCATCACTGCCTCAGCTCCACCTCCGATCATCATGCATTAGATTCTCAAAGGAGCACCCGTCTATGGGGCCAAAAAGATTGAGGACTACTGTTCTACAGTATAACTGGACTAAACTCTTCAAAGGATTCACTGTCATAAAGAAAAGAGTGAGACAGTGGGACCATTCTAGACTGGGAAATAATAGAGAAAACAGTTTAATGCAATAGGTGATGTTTGCACTCAGGCCTGAAAATAAAATAAAATAACTCCAAAATAAACTTCTATGACAACTGGTAAAGTTTCAGTATGAAGTATATATTGTGTGATGTCATTTAATTAATGCTATTTTCTTGTCTATATTGAAACTATGAATTTCAAATGAAAGTGTCTTTGTTCTAGCTATGCTGAAAAGAAATATTAAAGTACTAAATACACTGTTTCTTCTATACCAGGCTGTACCTATATATCTTTTCAACACAGCTATAGTTCAACAGATGTTCAAATATTTTGCTTATATTTTTAAAAAGTCACTTACTACTTTTGAAGAAAGTTTCTGTTGAATATTCTCATCTTTAGCTTTTCCATTCTCATTTAGTTCTCGAAATCCATCTTCATCCTAAAATAGTTTCACATTTTAAGTAAAAACAGAGTTCAAAGAAATAAACTCTTAAGAAAAAATTTTTATAATGCTAAAGAGTAATGTAAAATGGGGAAGTAGCTTTTATAGTTCTAATATTAAACTATTTAAAGTCAGTCTTAAAAAGGAAAGATCACTTCTCACATGCTAAAACACAGCTTATTTAATTGTTCAAAAATAATGGTATATACACACATCAATCCTTTGTATTACTGCATGCCCTATTCAATTTTTATTAATAATTTATACCCTAAAAGAAATTTAAAAAATGATTTTATCGCATTTCAGATAATTTGGAAAAAAGATTTTTAAAAAGATGGCTTAAAATGCATTTTGTTAATATAGTCCGCATCCTGCATTACTATACACACCGGTCAGTAAGATTAAAAGTTAAAAAAAAAAATCTTAATCGAAGTAATTTCTTAACCAATATCCTCCTTTACATCGAAAATTAAATCTAATATCTTTTACTAAATGTAATATGGAACCAATCATATGGGTGGTGCAAATAATAAATCTGCTACATGTACTGTTCTTAATAGAATAACTAAGATGCACTCTTGAGTCTTTTAGGTCAATTATTAAGATTATCTAATATATATCTCTAGCCTCTGGGCTCAAACACATTTTCCAGTTTAATCTCCATCTATTAACCTATTTTACAGAAACTATGATCCAACAAAAATGAGTTGCTCAAATTAGTTACCTAGAATGTTGTTCGCCATAGTGACACAAACAAATCCTACTCATCTTTGAAATCTATTCCAAATGTTATTCCTACTCAGTCCCAAATCCAAAGGAACTTGTCTCTCCTTTCAACTCCAACCTCACTCAAGAAAGTACTTAGGAGTATACATGTCTGCATTCCCCTACTACATAGCAACCTCCCTAAGGGTCATATGTTTACTCACCTTAATGCATCATTCAGACCACCTTACTTTACACATATAAACAGGCCTCTAACAAGAGTCAGTTAGATGAATAAACAGAAACACTGCAATTAGAACATAAACTTGCCTGCCTGTTAAAGAGTCTCCTGGCTAGCAGCACAAATTTAGACTGAACTATTCAAATCTGAAAAATTTGACAAATAGACTGAACAACAATAACAAAAACTATGGAAAAAGTTTTATACGAGGTGAAATCCATATAATACCAAGTTCTAACCTCTACATGTTACTTCAAAATGATGAATATTCATGACAAAAATGTATTAAAGTAAAACTAATAAAGACTAACTGTATATAACCAAGACAAAAATGAGTCGATACTTCTAATTTATGTACTAATAGCAGAGTCACATGTCTCAACATAAAAAGTACTTACCACAATGTAAGAAAATTAATTTCTTAATTTTTATAACATTTGTTATAACAGTTTACAAAAAGAGCTTAAAAAAATACCTCAAAATATAAAGACTCAGAATTTGAGTCGCCTCTATGAGAGTGACTGGGGTTTAACTGCTTATTATCTTGTCTCTTTTGCAAATTCTGTCTTCTTTCTGAGGAAGTACTATGTCCTCGGCATCTGAATCCAACCTAAGCAAACCCCAGGGTGGGTAGGGAAGAGAAAACATGTCTAATTACTTTTAAGTAAATGTTTTATTGAAGTTTAACATATTTAGAGAAAAGTATACAAAAGTATACAATGCAATAAATTTTCATAAAAGTGCATCGTTTATCATAAAAGTTTAAAACTTTTAAGAAATAAGGTCATAGAAAAAGTATGAAAAGTAGTACTAGTGCATGTTACTTTACTACCCCGTACACGAACATTTGTATCAGCTTTATTTGTAATAGCTAAAAACTGGAAACAATCCAGGTGTCTTTTACTGAGAGAAGAGTTAAACTCACTGTAATAGATCTATACTATGAAAACGGTAGTTAGCCACAAAAAAAAGAATGAACTATTGAAATATCCAACAACCTGGATAAATCTCCAGAATTATGCAAGTGAAAGTCAATCAATCCTAAAAGGACTATATGAGTTCATTTATAAGACATTCTTGAAATGACAAAATGATAGCAAGGGGCAACATATTAGTGGATTTTAGGGGATTAAAGAGAGGCTGGAGGGGAAGAAAAGGAAGTGTGGTTATAAAAGGGCAATATGAGGGATCCAGTTCTGTATCTTGACTGTATCAATGTCAATATCTGAATTGTGTTATTCTATAATAGTTTTTGCAAAATGTTACTCTTGGGAGAAACTGCACATTACCTTTTTTATCAAACTATTATAAATTTTCCAAAATCTGTAGATTTTTAAAAAAAATCCTAATAGATTAAAAATTAAAAATCTTATTTCTAAGAAAATGGATTTAAGAGACTAAAATCTTCAGTCAATCACATAAATTATTATTAGCTTACTAACAAATTTATAAAATGTTTAATTGCCCTGGGACAAGAAAAAAACACATGAAGCATTTCAAGAATCTTAAGACAATTTAAGTTCTCCCTCTTCAGTACCCATTGCAGCTAATATGAAATGCCTCTCTGAACCAGAATGCTTACAAGACGTGAAGTATGATCTTCACTATCAGTTACCCCAAAATTCTAAAAACAAACAAAACTTGAAGCAGACCTAGATGGAAGGTGCTGGTATATAGGCTCTGTACTTTGAAATAAAAAATATGCATACAAAAGCCTGGAACCATCTAGCAATTCCCATGCTAAGCAACTGGTCTAAAAGATCTGCTGTTCAACAGAATTTTTGTACTCTTTTGGGAAATAGGCTGTATGACAGAACTCCAGGTCAAGAGGATAGTGACACAGCAAATTTAATTCTTCCTTAGAATATGCACTATGATGCCTGGGCTACTTCCTATAACCTATAAGCACCTGTTAAGAAATTAGATAACTTCTCAGATACCCAAGAATTTCTCAGTTTTAAATATTTACCTCATCTTAAAATAGGCTCATGAACATGAACAGAGAGATGGAAAAAGGAATACCTATGTGACAAACCAAATTTCAGTAAAATTGTAGAAAGCAACTACCTGATAGAATGTTCCCTGTAAAATTATTTCAACTTAATGTCTCTTTACAAATTTTCATAATAAACTATTTTTTAAATTGGCTCATGAAAATAAGTAAAACAAATGCAATTTGTAATTCACATAAACACTGAAATTAGTACTAATAATTAAGCCCCAAGGTAGGAATAAAAAGCAAGAGAATAACTCATGCGTATAACTCATTTTTTTGTATAGTCCTTACCCCCCAAAATAAGTGCAAATCTGTCCTCCTAACAGCATTACAATTACATAAAAAAGCCCTCTTGTAAACCAGTTAGTATATAAGCACCAATGTGGTTGTAAATACTAAACCAATTGAAAAAAAAAATGCAACTTGATTCTTACACTTGGAGACATAAAGTTCCAGAATTAAAGTAAAACCATCAAACTAATTGGTCCCAACAAAGTTCATGAAGACCAAACGTAAAAGTATTTCAATTACCTCCTGGAATAAATGACCTCATTGTTTTTATAGTTCTTCTAAGAAAAAGAGTTCTGTTGCTAGAAAGTACGCATACAAAACAGAACAAAGCAGAAACCACAACCTCAAATGTATATTAAGATTCTTAAATGGCTAACACAAAAGTAATACTAAAAGACTGAAGTTTTCATGCCCAATATACACGACAAAAAAGAAAAAATACTAGGAATTGACATGAGGAATATATACAAATTTATTTTCAGAAAACTACAAAATACTTCTGAAGAACACAGAAGAATGACTCAAAAATAGGAAGACATACTGTTTTTTTACACAGAAAGATGCCACACATCATAAGGGTAATCCATTCTCCCTGAGTTGACAGATTAGTGATCAATGGAACAAAACAGAAGGTGCACAACAGATTTCAATATATATAAAAATAACTTAATAGGTGATAAAGGTGTTTATCTCAAATTAGTAAAGAGATGAATTTTTAAATAAACGGTGTTGGGAGATTTGGGTAGCCACCTGGAAAATATAAAGTAAGACCCATATCTCACACCATCCACCAGGACAAACTCCGAATGGAATAAAGATTTAAATGCAAAAAAATGAGACCATTAATACACTAGAGGAAAACAGCAAATTCTTTCATAACCCTGGAGTAGGGACATGGCTTGTCTAACTATGATTTAAAACCCAGAAGCCATTTTAAAAAGCAAAAACAAAGTCAAGGATATAATATATATTCTTATAAAAATAAATTTCTTAATGCTATTTAAAACATAAAGTAACTTATGCATGGTAATAATAATGAACAAAGTCAAAAATTAAAAGAAAAACCTAGCAAAATATTTACAACTGATATTACAGACTAAAGGCGCCCAAAATTTTTAAAGAACCTGATCAAAATAATTAGAAAAATGTACAAAAGATCAAGATACAGAAAATGAGTATAGGATATGATCAGACAAATTCACAGAAAAATACAATGGCCCTTAAACATATGAAAAGATGCTCAACTACATTGATACACATTTTAACCTAACTGGTGCAAATCTAAAATCCTAAAAACATGTGATTTCTTAGGCTATACAGAAATATCCACTCTCTACACTACTGTTGAGAATGTAAAACGGTACAATCTGGTGATATTTACCGAATAACAAAGATGACTTTATCTTTTCACCCAGCAGTCCCTTATTTAGAAATTTATTCTACTGATATACATACACACATTTCTAAATGACACTGTAGCATGTATAACAGCAAGTTTTCAAATGACTCAAGTGTCCATCACTAAAACTACACAAATCAATGATATATCCATATTCAATAGGAGTTGTTTTTTTTAAAAAGTAAGGAAGCCCTCTATGTAATAATACGGAAATGTCTCCAAGATACATTGTTAAGTGATGAAAGCAGAGCACAGAGTGGATAAAACATAAGATACATACTTGTATTTATCTATAATTATATGAAACTCTGGAAAAGTACGTAAGAAATTAGTCAAAGCAGAACAGATATAGGGCAAAGATAAAGGGAATAGGAGAAGACAAGGGGGGACGGGTGAAAATGAGATTTTGTATAACCCTTTTCATCTCTTTTATTTTTCAACCTATTCACAAAACAAAACCATTTTTAAAAAACTTAAGTTTTTAGACTCTCTCCATCATTTAAAATTAAAGTTTTATCGGAGTATAGAAAGAATCTGCCTTTTCAGATATTAAAACACTGGTAAAAATACTAAAAATCACTGCATAATACAGTAGTTAAAATAGCATGGTAAAGGTACAAATTTCTATTAACTGGAACAAAAACAGCCTAGAAAGAACATCTAAGACATAAGAAATCGACATCATTATGTTGTACCATGCATCAAAATCAATCTCAAATGGAAGTCTTGAAACATTACGATATAAAAAAGCAGAACATACAAGTGAATATTTGATTTCTAAAAGACTTTTAAACCTAAAAATAATCGTAAATTGCAAAAGGGGAAAATATTTTGACTTAAAAAAGATTCTGCACGTCAAAAATCAAACAAATACAAGCTTAAGAAAAGTATAACAAAGCATTGGAAGTAGAAAATAAACTGGCTCTAGTTCTTTTGGAATGAAGATACAAAATAAACAAAACTTAACATACTACATGTATTTTCATAATTTTCTTTTTTGCTGTTGTTCTTTTACCATTTCCCACCAGTTTTGAAGTAGAGAGAAAATGTTTTTCCATATAAGTGTTATTCTCTCTTCAGCAGGCTACTGATACCAAATAGTTAACAGCACTGAGGATGCAAACTTCGCAGGTCACACATTTACAATTTCAACATAAAATTTCATCACTTAACTGAACATTTTGTAGATTTTGTTTATCTAAACTATTCTTGTTTTGGTTCTTTTGTTTTTAATCAAATAAAGCTAGACTGCCTCACACGCCTGCCACAAACAATTGATTTTTGCAGTAACCATAGGGAAGAGGGCATTATTCTGCTTGTTTTCCTGATACTTCATTTTAGAGAGGCAAAGGAACAGGCAAGTCTATTTAATCCGTTAGTAATTTACTCTTATTTCAGTTCTTCCACAGATCTATTCATATGACTTTAATTCCTTAACTAGATTTAAGGAATCCAGGAAGTCTATCTAAAAAGTTAAAAAGGAAAAATAATGAACCAATAAACAAGTGTCTGATTTCATAGACAACCAATGCAGGAAGACAGTTTGTGGAAGTCTGTGGCAGTATATAACTTACTCTGCTGTACTGCAGCTAGATCTTGCTCTCTAAGACCAGGCTGCCCAGACTGGCCACACTACGGCAGGAGGCAGTCATCACTATGGCAGAGCAATAAGCAGAGTGTGGCTTGTGTTTATAGTCAAGTAAAATCACATGGACAAGACTGCAGTCCTGAAGTTCAAAGAATCAATATTTAAGGCATTAAAATGCTTTTAATTGTTTTATATAGATAAGTCTGCAGGTGAACCAGGATTGGAGGGTATTCTATTTTAAAATTATGAAATAGCCAAATATATTCCTTAAATATAGGAAAGTAGAAAATGGTACAAAATGCACCCATATATACACCACCTACTTTCAACATTTTTGCCATTTTGTTTCGTTACTTTAATAATTTTATTGGCTAAACCATTTGAAAGTTACAGATATATCTTACTTTTAAATAATTCAATATGAATCACAAAAATTAAGGACACTTCTCTTCAAAACCACTATATCATTTATAATACTTCATCTTACATTAACCAAATTTCTCCAACCTAATTCAAATTACCTGTGAATTATTTCTTTGTTCAGTCTGCCTTCCACCTCTGGAAAATGTCTGATTTTTTTCCATCCAAGGTTTTTTCTGAGTTGCCTGGCAAGTTACATTAGACCAATTTACACCACCTGTAACAACCGAGATTTAAAAATATATTCACTTATAAAAGATGCCAAAACCTATACTGCCCTCTAAATTCATGTACTGAAATTCAGTCACTATAAATGTAATAATGGAAATTATAAACTTTAAGTGGTATTCCAGTTCTTAGTAATACAGGTGTCATCTGCAGAATATCTCTGACTGGCATTTTCTCAAATTTTATCAGCAAAACTAAACTTTCAAATTAACTTAAATCTCTTCGGACTATTTCTAATTTTTTTCGCAGCATCAGTAAGCATGATGCTTAAAAGCAAAACTTTGACATGGACAAAGAACAGAGTATAGCAGAAATACTTAGCAGAAAAATAAGTACCTGCACATATAGATGATTCCACATGCTAAAAATAGAAACAAAAAAGACAATTATGCTCCACTTAGAAACACCATATGCCCTACAAAACATTTCATAAACTAGTCTAATATGAAGCACGCTTATTACAATCTTAGAAAAAATATTCTCCATAAATGAATATTTTTCATATTAGTACACAAAATATATTTGTAACCATCCTATTATAGAAATTACTAATGAAAACAGATACTCAAGTTTTAGCAGAGGACACAGAATAATACTGACACAGATGACTGATAAATCAAAGCAATGTTACATACATTCACGTTGCTAGAATCAGGATTTCGCAAAGCCCCTGCTATGGGCTGGTTGTTGCTGTGTTTGGGACTGCAGTAGCCACTATCACTGTCAATGTCGGCTTCACTAGCCCCTTGCTCACTAGAGGATTCAGCAGTAGGGTGGGATGCTCTTCTCCTCCTGCCTTTGGACTTCCAGAGCATTGTGGCAGAGCTCTCGGAGAGAGACTTGTTAGCGATGTCTGACGGGAAATCTCCAAGGCAAAGAAAGTGACAATTCTTTGTGAGAACCAAGTTGATAAATTCTTGTTATATTGTCATTAAGGGTCTAAGAAAATACAGATATCTAACTTTGTAAACAGTGAAAACTTTTTGAAAAGAGCATCAAATGTAAGATATTTCTGACAAGTTGGTTTATAACACGTTTATTATAAAAAGAAAAAAAATCGGCACATAGTATATTAAAACCCCCATTACCTATTTAAGAAACAGAACACCACCAATCCTTTAAGTACACCGCACGTCCCCGCCCCGCCCCCATCGTTGCATCCTCTTCCCTCCTCTAGTAACCTCTATTCTGAATTCTGTTTATCATTCCCTCACTTTTAAAAATAGATGTACTACGAATTTTGGTATTCTTAAAATATAAATCATGTAATTTTGCATTTTTAACTTTATAAAAATTAAAACATACTTTTTCTGTGATTTGCCTCCCACTCCACCACCCCCTCAACATTGATTCTGAGATTCTAATGCATATGGCTATAATTCATTAATGTCACTGGAATCTAGAATGCCTATATATGATTATACCATAATGTGTTTACCCTTTGTACCATGGATGACACACTTGGGTTGGTTTGGGACTGTACTATTGTTAAGAATAATACTGCTGTAAACATTCTTATACAGACATACATGAACGTATATATGTGCACATGAAAGTTTCTCTAAGGTAAACAATGTTGAGGCCTTAGGAGATACATATATTCAACTTTACATGGTAATGCCAAATCCTTTGCAATGTTATAACAGTTTACCTTCCAACGACAGGATATAAATATCCCCACTGATCCACATATTCGTCAAATATTTGATACTGTCTTCTAGGCTACAATTTTTGTTGACTGTTGGTGGGTATAAAGAGATGGCTCACTGTGAGTTTTAATTTGCATTTTCCTGTTTAATAATCAGATTAAGCATGTTTTCTGATGCTTTTAGCTATTAATGTTTTCCCTTCTGTGAAACACTTTTTGATTTTACTTTTGGATTGTCTGACTTCTGCCTATTTTTCCATTGAGTTATCTGTTTCTTATTTTTGTATTTCACGAATTGTAATCACAAGATATTAAAAAAAAGAACACTCTCCTCCCATCCCAACAAATCATAAATTTTCCTTTATCCACATTTCTGCCCACACATAATTTTTATACAGCCTCAATATAATTTTAGCATTGCACTGTTTAATACTGTGTATATGTTCTTCATAATTATAATGTAAGAAGGCTTATTCTTATTCCACTGAGTGGATGTCCTATACTTCTCTTGACTTGCCCTGTTACTGGACATTGGGAAGTTTTCAGTGTTTTTGTTGTGCATCTTTGACCAAACAGCCTCTTTTCTTTCTAGGGGGAGATTCTACTTAGAAACACAGGAGTGGGATAATTGGGTCAAAGGAAAAATTCCTATAGTTCTGCCAAATTGTTTCAGTGCCCTAGCACTGTTCCAGGGACCCTTAGGGCAAGGTGAGATCATTTTCTCATTGAGTCATATGAATGTTTTATATGTCCTCATACTAATCCTTTGTCAGTTATATGTATGGTAAAAATCTTTGCCAAGTTTGTAGCTTGTTCTTTCACTCGCTTTTGATAAACAGAAGTTTTATATTTTAGAAATAGTTCTCTCCCTACAGTCATAAAGACATCTGCCTTTATTTTCTTTTACATAGGATTTTCCCATTTAATTCCTTAATCCATCTTGAATAGATCTGCATGGGGTATAAGTTAGGGATCTGTAATGCTACCTCTGTCATTTTTCATATATGCATTTCCATATACAGGTGAGTCTGTTTCTGGACTCTGTTCTGTTTAATTTCTGTATATTATATTTTTGTATAAGAATACAGGAATTAGGAAGGCAAACAGGTCTTGATATCTAGAGAAAGAGTTCTTTTCCAGGGATATCTTGGCTTCTCAGACTAGTACTTCTTTATTTTAGAATTAGTTTGACTAGTTCCTCAAAAATTTCTATTGGAATTTTCATTGGAACTTCACTGAATCTAGAGACTAGTTCAGGGAAAAATGACATCTGTAACTTCAAATTATCCTACATGAACGTGATATTTAGATTTTTTTAAATGTCCTATTATAAAGTTATAGTTTTCTGTATAAATGTTTTGTACATTTTATATAAGGTTCACTGCCAGAAACTATTTTTGTTGCCATTGTAAATGGCATCTTTTCTTAAATTTTGTTTGTTGGTAGCACACTGTTACACAATTAACTTGTATATTATATCTACCCATTTTACTAAACTCTTACCGAATACAAGCTTGTGTCCAAGAATAAGCATCTATTACAAATTCCTTTAAACTATATAGCATTTCATTCTACCTGATTGATACCAATCCTCAGAAATTAAAAATTAAAGAATAAAAACAGAATATACAATCCTCAGAATCTGAAAACAAACTAAAGAATAAGAATACTATAGAAAGTATAATCTACTCAAATTATACCTTTATCTTTTCCTTTTCTTATTCTTATACTTCAGAAGGCTGTCTTTGTGGTCATCATAATGAGCAAACTAAAGATAATTTTAAAAAGCAGTGCCAGGGTTGAAAGCATGGAGAAATGGGTCATAATGAGTAGGAACAACCAAAACAGAAAATTTTGTAATATATTACATTGTGATTTTTTTCCACAGTCACTTTAAGCCTTTGTCAAAGTAACTTAATCTCACTGCTTTATGCCCTAGAAACCACACAATGACTGTACTACCAGCAAGATTGTTTTTTAATTGATTCCCAGATCCTTTCTTGTTCCTAATGGATCTAAGCAATTATAAAAGGATAACTGAAATAGATATCCAAAAGAAAAGGTACAGACCAAACGAAAGAAAATATGTGTTTTAATTCATTTTTAAGCCAGACTATATCTGAGTGGAGATTGTAGAAGGGTAAAGAGCAAATGACCTTTAAACAGATTTAATTTGTGGCCTTTGATCATAAACAAGGATTTACTAGTATCGATGACAATGGGTGAAAGGAGACAGACATCCACTCTACAGCCATTAGGCTACAATCAGAGATATATATTGCAATTTCATGATATAAATGGGAAATAGCTGGAATATTAAAAGACAATTTATTCTTATCTATTATCAGGATGAAGCTTTTTTATTTAATGCTTATACTGTCCTCTAAAAAACTTTGACAAAATTATATCTGACTAGTCGAAAATTTGTACCTGTTTGACAGGATATAGGTGTCGCTTATAGGTTTGGTTGTTCTATGCTAAAATATGGCACAGAAAACTTGCTAAATTCTTTCTATAAAAGTATCATAAGATGTTAGGATGTTTTATAAAGGGTTTTAATCTAGTTATAAAAACGTACAATTATGATTTCCACCAAAATGAATCAATCATATTTCTACAATGTCTGCAAAATTCCATCTCTGATCTTTTTATTTTTCCCTTCTTTAATTCCTAACCCCCCACCCCACTTCCACTCCTAACCTAGGGATGTTGCCATCTCCCCTTAAGAACTGGATCCTGAAGGCGGGGCATCTCCTCCCATCGCGGCACCAAGGAGTGCGTGCCAGAATAGCACACCCCACCCACCCGTGTACTTGGGGGACGTGGCACACCTGGGGGCCCAGTGCACCCAGGGTATGGTCCGTAGCTTCACCTGGGGCGCGAACCCAGGACCTTCTGCGTGTAAAGCAGATGTGCTAACCACTACACTATAGAGCCACCCTCCATCTCTGATTTCTGAACTGTTCCACTACTTCATAAAGAAACCTCACACCCTGCTCAAAATTGTACATAAGCCAGTAAGTTGAAAGAACATCAAGGAGATGGACTGTATCATCCTTCCTAGAGAATTTTCACAAAGTGGCAGGATAAATGGAAGGGTAAAAATTTGAATCGTGAAAAGCGGCATAGTCTGCAGTTATAAAGTCAATGCATGACCACAGATAAAAATCAGTGATGTGTGTTATACATAAGAACACTTGCCTTACCAGTTTGCTGTGAAGCATCTACCAGAAGCACAATTTTTGATCGATTATCAGGACCCGCTGCATTTGTCTCTTTCTGAGTAGCTACATTTTTCAATAGTGGCCTTTTGCTTTTTATATGCTGTTGTAAAAGCTGTTGCTGATTTAAGTAAAAAAAAAAAAAAAAGTTAAGATTCTACTCAATGCACTGATTATAAAATACACATCCACTATAAAATACAAATAAATGTATGCTCCAAATTAGTGGGTCTCAATTCATAGGGAAACAGGGTTACTGTATTAGGATTTCATGAAATTATCTATAGCCAATCATAATAGGCTAAATAAGGTATTAAACACTCATTTATACATTATTTTTCAAATAATCATTAACACTATCGTAATTAATAAAATATGAATTTTCATTGTTACTTGTATTTTTAAATTTCTTAATAATAAATAATAGGAGTAAAATGTTAGAAGGGGATGTAAGTTTTTATTTAAAAGGGTAATAAAAAGGGTGGTAACTTATCCAAAGGCTAAACTATGATAGCAAGGAAGTAAAAAAGAAATTTCTGCTTTAGAGTTTACAAAAGAATATATAAAACAGCTAATCCTTTCCTTCATTTTTACAAAATATAAGCATTCATCACTTAATAGCAATTTACATAATAAAACTCTGAATTTAACTTCCTAAATTCAACTGCACTCTGAGAATGTTTCAACATCTGAAAGTTATATACTATTATCTTATTTCCAATACTTACTTCTTTTCATTCTCAGAGGTCCCAAAAGGATTTCCCTTGACCAACAGTGTTCCCATGAATGAAGACTAAAAGATTTTCAAAGCAATATCTGCTGCTTGTTTGTATTTGAATTTGTAAAAAGCATACCACAAGACAGCCAAGACTTTCCACTGAAAATCTGGGCTAATGGAATCGAGGAAAGCAGCAACTCCTTGATGATACAGTTGTAACATATACCTAAGAAGTCACTCTGCCTTCTATTAGCTCAAAAGAGCTGAGGAAGCCTATGGTGATGCCACCCTGAACAAGCCCGATCCAGTCTGATCTCGGAAGCTAAGCAGGGTCAGGCCTGGTTAGTACTTGGTTGGGAGACTACCTAGGAAGACCAGGTGCCATAGGCGTAAAAAAATAAAGTTGTAAGCCCCAGCCAAAGGTCACACTTTGCAATCTGTGAGAGTCAACAAGTTTGCCCAGCCTAAAAATCCACAGGATAGAAGCAATGTAGTTGAAGGGATATAATTAATCACAAATGTTCTATTCCATAATATCTCTTGCTGGTTTCAGAAGACTGAAATAGCCGAAAGTGTATTAGCCATTCCACACTGCTAGCACAGGATCCAAACTGACCACTTAGTAATACTGGTGTCAATATGCAATTTTTATCACTAAATTAAAATAATTTGGAAATATTTGTTCATCACATTTATATAAAACTCTCTGAAAGAACCTGAAGATAACTGTAAATCCTATCACCAATTAACAATGAATAAAAAAAATAGAAAACATTATTTTATAAATGCTATACCCTTAACTATTTTATGATAGTGAACAAATGTTTTATAGTTAAGTTCAGTATTAAAGGCTAATCAATACAAGTAACAAAGTACTGATGCTATTACTAACAAAAGAAACATCAAACATAAAAGCCAACCAAAACCAGTCACTTACTTTTGGTACCACTGGTCCCCTGTTACTATTTCTGCTTCGATGACTGGACAATGGGAAAACCTGTCCGAGCTGATTTGGACGCTCAGTGCATTCTGTGGTTATAGTATTTACAGTATTTGCAGCCTGAAAAGTGTTGGAGTAAGGTGTAGGAAAAGGATGATAGAAGCCCATCACTTGGGCACATGGTGCTGGCATCAGCTGATAATATGCATACTCTGTAGAAACAGGTGGCTGAGCAGATATAATGGGGTAGGCAAGGTATGGTCCAGCAGGATTTGGATTAGGCTGTTGCCATCGTATATCACTGCTATATAATGGAAACTGTCTGTAAAACCAAATTAAAAAAGAACAAATCCATTGACAATTCTAAAAGTAATGCCAAAGCAAAATCTCTTCTCATTTTAAAAAAAGAAAAAACACTACAGAACAGTAGCTTTGCAATAATTCTGGAAAAGGAGATAAAATTATCATCTTATAAATTTCTTTGCCAAAGAATTATTATGTACGTGTAATAATAATTTAAATGACAGTATAAAGGAATTCAACCTGATAGTTTTACTCCATTCCAAAAATTTTAAAGTACACATCATTCTTATTTGTAACTCTCTCCTAACAGTTAAACACCTAGCTGCTGGATCTGTAAACAGTCCAAAGTTCCCATCCAATGCTAATAACTATGACAGCCTTCTGCAAAGAGCAGGGTGAGGTGATCACTGTGTAAGGTGATCATTAGAATAAGTGATCTGATTCCTCCGCCTCTCATTCTTCAGTTCAGTCCCAGGGCCTCCTACTCCTCTCCCATATTCCCCTAACCCCTTGGCCAAGTCCAGCTCCTTTCTTGGCTCCCCCTCCTTGGCAATGGAAGCAGGCTCCAGGTCGAAGGGAAAGAAGAGAGGAAAAAGGCAAGCCTGTCCACTGCCATCTTATTCTTAGCATTAGAGCTTCTTCTAGTGCAGTTTCTATAAAGCACCAGTCCTCCTGTCTCAGCAGTCTTCTTCACAGGTCATTGTTGACGAATGAGAAGTAATAGGGAACTGAAGCACAGAACTTTTTCTCACTACTCCCAAAGCAAAAAAGAAAAATGTTCACTGTCATAATTCTAAAAAGATTTTGAAATAATATGCTGGTTAGCTTACTCATGAATTCTCAAAAGATTATTTGGTAAGCTAAGAAAAATTGAATTTACCATACTATAAACCTGGTCATTTTGTCAAATACGAAAATAGTATTATTAAAGTTAATTGACAAATCACTTTGAACATAATCCATATAGGTCAAAGATTTTTAATATAATGTAAAAGAGAAGGATCCCTAAACTTCTACTATTTGTCCGGTTCCTCTGGGCTTCAGATTATTAACATGAATATTTAATTTCTGAGATAGTTGTTTAGTAGTCTCATACCTCATCCATCCAGAATTTCTCAAAGAATGTGCCTTGGCACACTAGTAATGCCACAATGGGTTATAGATATGTAGAAATATTGATTGCTTTAGCCCTAAGGGGTTATAGGGCAGAGGCTAGGGCCCAGCTGCCTCATCAATTTATTCCGCAGTGCTAAAGTACAACTTTCTGTGTGTGATATAATTTGAAAGAGTCTAAAGTTATTTTTATATAGCAATAAAATGAACTACATCAATGAAGTGTTAATCATTCAATCTTAGCAGAGATAGAAAGGCTATCGTGACTATCACAAGTTACACCCTAGCAGTTACTAGGTCAAATGTTAACTGAATTGCAAGCATTTTGCTAAATCACCCTGTGACTATAGCACAGAAGCTAAATTTAAACTACAATCAGTGTCTAGAGTATCTGCTAACTAACCATAAAAGCTTCAAAGTTAAGGACGCCCCCTTGGTATTTTTTTTCTCAAGTGAGCCTCTCTTGGTAGTTATGACTAGATGCCTAACCGCAAAAAAAGGATTTCTGTTTACTGCTTTCTGAGAATTCATTCCTCCATTTAAGTCAATTTATTTGAAACAAATTTCAATTACTTATTATAAGAGATATATCCAACGAACTCCATATCCTCTCAGAAAGAATGAGAAAATAATCCATGTTAATAATCTTCAAAATCCCACATTTGGTTTTATTTACTCCTCTTAAAAAGAAAAATGGTTAATGTTTAAAAGTTACAAAAGGAAAAAATTTAGTGTGCCTTGCCAACTTCTGTATTTCCTTAACCCCTCCTCCCGCTAAAAACAGTAATAAACAAATTACCTATTAGACTGGTTTTCCTGCACAAATGGATAACAAGTAATCAAGTAGCTGGGAATTGGAGTTGGTTCTACACCAGAAACATTTCCATTATCATTTGGGAGTGCCATAGGGATCATAAATGCATCCGGATTCTTCTTTTGGGGAATAAATGGCTCTACCTCAGCAGATAGCTTGACATTCTTCAAAGAGAAAGTGAAACACATTATTACAAAGGAGCAAAAAACTTAAATAATGTAAGTTCACACTTTAACAATAAAAGACTCAGTTTTTACAAATAGTAATTAGGTCTCTCTTTAGTATTCACAAAACATCCAAACAGCAATGGCAAACTAAAATAATCAATTATGATTAAGTTATTAAGACAAAGCCCTTAAATAAAATAGGGAATAACTTATCTAAGGTTACTACATTTCAATGAAACATCTCTTATGTAATCGAAGCTGTTAAAACAATCAGGAGTACAAGGAAATCATACCTCAGAGTCCAAAAATAAAGCTGGTAGTAAGAAATCTAGTTCTTAAGACATAATGTGTTTTTAACTAATTTTGTTAGGGGGAAAAAATCATTCAACAGTTCTGAAGGATAATTATATTTGAATAGCTAAAAAAAAAAAAAAAAGTCTTTCTGCCTATTTCAGGATATTAGATTAGTATGGTTAAATTAAAAAGAAGGAAAATGTCTAAGATAAATTTAAAAAACAACATAAAAAGGTGAAGAAACTTCTCATTCACAATTAAACTGAGAAAAAAAATGAGTACTTCAGTTTCCCAGTAGACAAGCTGAGCAAACTAATCTAGACGATGTACTCCATTTTAGCCTATTTTGTATCTTTTCTTATAATAAATCTATAGAGATTTAAAAGACATATTAAAAATACTTAACTAGTTAAGGATACACAAGTGAGTGACAAAACTATAAAGAAAATAAGATCCATAAAAGTCAAGATAGGAATTACTCTTAGGGAAGAGGGAGTTGTGATTTGGAGGGGACACCTGGAGAGCTTCTGGTGTGCTTGGCAAAATTCTGTATCCTAGCTTTGATGATACCTACAAGGTATTCACCTTATAATAATTCATTTAGTTGTACATTGGTTTCATGCAGTTTTTTTCTGTATTTATTTAACAACAAATTTTTAAAATTTAATTATAAAAAGAATAAACCTATAGGCACATTCTGAAAATGTTAAAAACCAAATAAATATTACAATATCAAAAGAAACTAAATACTTCTTTATAAAACCAGTTAAGTGAAATGCAATCCAATGTTTCGACCACTCAAAGCAACAATCCTAACCAGAACTTTTACCTAACAAACACACACGAGTGGAATTAATTAGGAGTTCTTACCAAAGCACAGTTCTCAGAATAAATTTTAGGCATGTTTCTCACAAAAGTAATCGTAACAAATCCAAGAAAATCTAAAGAGGAAACCTGACGTGCTCAATATGTAGCCTTATTCAGAAAAACAGATTCCAGTGTAAATATTCGGATATGCTTATAAAAAGGGAGGGACAAGAAATTTGAACCATATATCAGTATTAATTCAATATCCTTCCTTCCTATGTGATTTACCTTTGAAATCTCTTTTTGTGCTATTAACCAAATCTGAAATAGATCTAGTAACTGCACTTAAAAACATCTGTGAACTGAACCTGGTTTCTTGAATTTCAACACAGGGGGCAAAAACTCTTTCAAATGCTAACAGAATAAATCAGGAATTTCCACTGTGGTAATCATTATAACTAAAATCTTATTTATTTATAAAGTATAAAATAGCAACTTAATGTTTCTCCGATTAGAAGGAAAAAAAAACCCTGATTTTCAATAATAATGGAAACTTAGTTTATATAGTTCATACATATACATAACAAAAAGGAAAAATTAAATCACATTTTTATAAATAAGAGAATTTAAAAATAACTTTTCCTGACACACACCCCCCCAAAATAATACCAACTTATAAACTGCTTTAGTAACAACAAAATCAAATTCTTGCTCAAGTCAAAAGCTGCAACAAGTTATCTAGTTTCATCTGTACTTTTTAAAAGTTTTATGAACTTAGGCAAGCCACTGTTCAAAAACCATCACCCATAATTTATAATTAATGTCTGCACATATACATAGTGCATATCCTTAAATAATAAAGTTTATACTGGTTTCTATTCAAAGTGCAATTCTAGGTATCTGAGTTCAACAATAAAATTCACAAACACTGAAATGATCCTTTGTGTTTAGCAAAAAAGAGAAGCTGCTATCGTCAACAGCTGTACAAACAGAAGATGTCACTAGTAGGAACACACTGGCAACTTTCTCCTATAGTTACAACTCTGTATGGTTTTTAAAGCTGTTTACTGTGACTTTGAGGACTTCAGTTCTGTACATCTAAATGCAGCATCTGTTGTTCTCAGGCCTGAAAGGTAATGTTAAGATCCCAAATTATTCTTGATATTCGCATAATAAAGCTCATACACATAATATGTTGGGTAAGCAACACATTCTAGCAATATTTCAATTATATTAGTAGAGAAATCAAAGAAAAATGTCTTATGTAGTAGAGAACAAAATGTTATGAAAAAATTAGACCCGTTTCTTCATATGATAATATTCTTCAGTTTTAACTTCTGTCTTCAGTGTCTCTACCTTTGCCAAGATATACTTTTCAGAAATTAGAAATTTTATAGCAAGGAGCTGTCTCTTTAAAGAAACTATAAATATAGAATAAGTCTAAACTACAAAGAAGTTCCTGTACTATTTGCTTAAAAAAAAAACTACGTAGTAAAATTATCGTTATATTTCAGAAATTATTTCAGAATTTTCCAAATTAATGAACCATCATAATCCCAGAAACCTGTATTTGAAAAAGTTACGCATTTTAAATTTTGCATATATTAAAACAAATGTGAACAGTTCTTTGATGTGAATAATCTAGAAAACACAATTTATTCAAACATGAAAATAAAATTCTCATTTAAAATAGTTTATTAAACAAATGTATTCAGATCAGCGAGAGCCTATGCAATTCAATAAATATGTGTTAAGTACATCTTCTGGAAAGAGCACAGTACAGACAGGTTTAGAGAAAACGGGCAAACATTACCACGAAGCACACATCAGCAGGAAGTATACATTAAATTCCTTCAAGAGAGAACCTCCAGAAGAGTGCAAATAATTTTCCCAGATTAAGCAACAGAAAAATGACACCCACTTAAAATCAAGAGTGAACTAGAACATAAGGCTCTCTCCCAGTGAAATTTCACTATGTACCACACACCTACAGAAAAAATATGATCATGGAAACCCTCCACATTCTTATGTTAAGGTAAAATACGATATATCAATCATTAAGATATTTTATGGCCAAAGATAAAAATAAATGTCTTCTGAATAAAAAAAAAAAATTTTTAATGCTTAAGAGATACCTGTTGGCTGTATTGTGTTCTGATTGGAATGGCTTATACCGAAAGTAAACCACTTGCCAAAAGAAACTGCAGTAGTTATACATACAAGTTTTGCAAGACTTCAGAAAATATTGAGGGGAAAAAAAATCAAAGCATTTAACTTAGACGCTATCTACTTGCTTTGCTATCCACATTTTCTCCTTTTCTTAAAATAGACTGCATCCAATCCTGTTAAAATCTGATGGTACTTTTCTAAAAACCAGTTTACTAAATTTAATACTAGTTTTTGGAGTATCTAATCTATTAATTTGCTTAATTTTTATTTTCCTTTAAAAATGTTAAACCATGAAAGAATTTCTGACTACGCTTTTGCCTCAGAGTACAGCTTCAGCCACATCCCATAGGTTTTTCACATGCAGAAGGTTATTACTTTTTCAATAACCTATAATTCTACTTTTTTTACTTCCTATTTCAGGGCTTAGGGAAAAATGCTTTTTAAAATTGTTAAATGGTATTTTCACTAAATGAGTACTTTTACTTTCTTTTTTATTATAAAAGTATTATTTTTAAAATCTGTTAAGTCAGATCACTAACATATCCATAAAGGCAACCTATAAGTATGACATATTACATGTTATAGTAACTTATTTTGAATATCTTTAGTTTGCAGTGCTGATATTATTTGAAGTTTATAAATTATTTAAAGGAAAAAATTATAAGCCAGATAATTCTGTACATTTATTGGTGAACAGCACTTTGCATGAAGTAGTATATATTTGTTACACATTTCCTTTTCTAAGAATTAAAGATGTCAGTGATCAGTAATTTTGTAAATTCTTTTAAAAGAACCTATCTAATGTTAAGGTTTTAAAAATTAAGCCAATGTTTAAATCATTTGATAATATAAAAGAGACTGCAAACCTCAACTATTCTATCACTTCTAAGGCCGCTGTTTAAAAATTCTCAAACATTGTCCTAAATTTCCTAAAAATAGAAACACTAAAGCCTTTATAAACCAAATGAATGCCATGATTTATTCTTCACATCCCTTTAGATCAGCTTTTTTTTTTTAAGAACAAAAAAAAGCATTATACTAGTAATATCTGTTCTTATAACATCTAACTCTAGCAAGTAAAATTAAGCTACTTGTTTTAATACAGTCTTGTTAAGAAAATACCCCTGAGATTTTCTTCTGGTTATAACACTCTTTCACATAGTCATTATTACAATTAAGACTACTATTAAGCATGTATTCCCAGTAACTTACTTTTATAAATCTTGATCAAATATACAGTTTATCCTTCTGATCAAAGATTTTATATATATATATATAAATATACATTTTATATATATACATTATATATATATACATTTTATATATACATAAATATATATATATATATACACACACACACACACACACATTTTTTTTTAAAGAGGTAACCTAAAACAGCAACATGAATGTCTTCAGGCAAAACGCACCTAGATTTTTTAAAATTACACTTCCACAATACTCCAGGGATATTAATTGGACTAAGATAAAATGCAGAAAGTTTGTATTAAGCACCATTTTTAAAATAATCAAAGTTCTGTGAATTGCTAACCACTACAATATTATAATGAGTTAGTAATAATGCTGTAGGTATTCCCAGAAATTCTGAATATAAACCAACACTGATTTAAAATGAAAAACAAACGTTCTGCGAAGAAAAATAGAAATTCAGCACATATCACACATTTTTATGACTTTTACCTATCTAAATTCACTTTACTAGTAAAAATACATAAGTTATTCCAAATCACCCGGAAAAGCTATTACATTACCCTGTGGTATGGTAGAAACAATCAAGAACTCCACAAAGTTGAGAAATCTCACTACTAGCCACTAACCCATACTAAGTTAATGGTTCTTAGCCTTTTTTAAATGATGGATCTCTTTGAGAACATTATGAAAATAATGGAGTCTTGCCCCAGAAAAATGCTAATATAATGAAGCATACTCCTTCCAAGTGATCTAGAGACCACTGAATTAACTGCCTACAGCATGAACCAGGCAAAGTACATCATTTTTTTGGATCTCAGTTTCCTGTGAGTGTGTGTAGGGGGAAGGGGAGTAGATGAAATTTTTCTCTAATTTAGGATTAGGCTGGGGAAGTGGCAGGGGGTACTGGAGGGAAAAAGGAAAAAAATTCTTCAAAAGAAAAACCTACATTTATGACTGTTTCCTAACTCTTAAATTTCTACAAGATCTTAAATAGGTTGTAGACTATTTAAGATCTTGGAAAGACGTAGGAAAGAGCAAGAAGCTCTCTAGTTCAAATAATTTACTCATAGTGCTTGCTGTTAACATAATCACACACAAGTTAGCATCTAAATAGTTAATTACATTTCCTCTAGGATGAAAAGAACCATAAGTATACATGTGGTAGCATTACTGGTTATAGGTCTGGCATCACGAAGGATTAAAATGTTTAACCCTTTTATTAGTGACACACACACACAAGAAAATCGTTAAAGAAAATTTCCTATTCATTTGTCAGGCTTTGAAATCACAGGCATTTTTGATAGATATCCTAAAATTTTGTTTTACATTAAATTGGATATAGGCCTTATATACAGAATATTCTGGGGGTCACAGGAAAGCCTATATATATTTGCCTAGAAGTTCCAATCAATTTTACTTTAGTAAGTCGATGTATTATTTCACAAAACTCATCTGTGTTTTCAGAATCATAGTCACCTAAAGTTTTTTTTTTTATTAAAGCTCTTTTAAAAACAATATACACAACTAGGAAACTGCTTTGCCTGCTAAGAGCCCAATTTCAAAACCAAAACTGGTTCTAACAAGCTACATATAATCATATACAGGAATTTGGGAAATCCTGTCTCATTTATGAGGTGCTAATTACCATTTGTAAAATAAATAGGCAAATCACTAATCTCTCTTTTTCCTTCATCCATTAGCTGAGTTCATCACTGGACAAGGCCTTCAACTGAAAACACACAGTGAATAAACTTCGACTTCATCCAATTTGTTTCACAGAGGTCTCAAGAATGGAAAATACTGAAACTTTTTCGGAGAAAATAACCATTACTTTATTTATTTATTTTTTTACACTGTGATGACAATGTAAAATCCCTGCCTCCCAGCACTTACTAGCATAATCAAGAATTTCATGCAATTAGAAAACAAAATAGAACACTAATGGGACGACTTTGTTAATACCTAAATTGGCTCGGAAATGACTATGCTTCGGTTCCAACGCCTTTAAGATAAATGCTCGATTTTTAAAAAGCACTTATTTTTGCAAAGTAATTAGGCAGACAGGCAAGGGGAACCGTAGTATTTCATATCTTAAAGGGAATAACTCTCTAAAACCATTACAAAAACAATGTTTCGCTCAATGGAACGCAGATCTATACAAAGCCCATAAACCCCCTCCTCTTTAGCTATCACACGTTCTCTGACAGTCTTTCTGACTGAGAACCCTTCAAAAGCCTTTCTACCTAGAAAACATGTTCCAGAATTGAAGGAAGAGGGGGGAGATTTCGCTGGAAGTTATACACCCTCCTCTCGGGAGAGCACGGACAACTTGGAGTCTTCGGGCCCCTTTCACCAAGCCTAGGAGGAGGGGCAAAATCGAGTCCCCAGCCTGCGGGTAACCAAGCCTGAAAAAGTCCCCATGCTCAAGGCAGCATCTGGAACAATGCAGGAGAGCGGGGCGCCGCCAAGCTCCCGGGCAAGGGAGGTCTGCGCCCTCAGGAACCCGAGGGCTCCGGCCGTCCAAGCCCACGCTCGGAAACTAGGATCCGCCTGGCAGGAAGCGGCGACCACCAGACCCGGCCCGGCTGGCCCAGCCCGAGCCCGCGTACCTGCTCTGCTGGGGCTCGGTCCATGGCGCCTGCAGCCACAACGGGCCTGCTTAGTTGATGTGGAGAGCGCCTCGGGCTGCTTTCTCCATTGCCCCCCACCCGAGTCTAGACCGGGGTCCGGACCTCCGCCCCTATCTGGCTGGCCCCGACTCAGAATCCGGCTACGCCACTGACCGAGGAGGTGGCTCCAGCTCCAGGAGATGGAGGAGGCGGTGGCACTCTCGGGGAGGGATCATCTGGGACGGAAGCCGAGGAGGGCCCAAATGAGCCGGAGGCGTAGTCGGAAAAGGCGGTGCACGGCAGGGAGAGGAGGGAGGGGCGCCCAGAGGGGCAGTGGGCGGAGAGACTGCGGACGACCAGAGCAGGTGGTAGCGGAAGCCGGGCTGGCTCACCTGGCAGCTGAGGCCAGGTGGCGATTCCCAAGAGCTGGTACCCCGACCACTCTGCGCTTTGCGTAAGACTCAACTTACCCTCTGGACTGTTAAAATGGAGGGGTATCGGGCCACTTGCGATCCAGGACCTCCGGGTTCTGGTCTCTTCAGGGACTTCAGACACCACTTCATTATCCCAAACTACCTCTTCGTGAAGTTGGAAGAGTTTTTAGCTGCCCAGTGTACATAGGATCCTTTCTTTTGTTACTCAGCTAAACACAGTTATAACTCTAAAGGAAAATACTACAGAATGACCACCAGAGAGAAACCGAATCAGGAGGCTCCACAAATACTTATTGGTTGTGTAATTTATTGCCCAGGTCCAGGTCCTAGGCGCACCTCCAGGCTGAGCTCACCTATCTCAGAATCTCTAATTTTACCCAGTCTGTATCACATCGCCCAACAGGTAATTATGTATTCTCTGGTATGTTACTTTTTTCATTGTACTTATTGATTGCTCCTTTTATCTCCATTAGCTCCGTGAGGAAAGGGATTTTGTGGCTATGAAATAGTACAGGACATTTATTTAAATTTAAGAACAATTTTAAGAAATTGTAAGAAAATGTTACAGTGCTCTTTTTTAACACAACCCTAGAAAAGATTGCAATAAAAAATTAAAATTTATGAAGAAAAATATCTTAAAAATATTACATGTTACATGTGATACGATTAAATTTTAATTATTTTATTTGGCAACAAACATTTAATGTGTTAGGTATTATGCTAAGTACTGGATGTGTAACACTTGACAAGACAGTGGAGGACAGAGGACATGTTTTTTTTATGAGCAAGACACACAGAACAAGTAGATACAGGTGACCTAAGCGTCATGAGAAAGAAAAGTTCAATAGGTTCTACTGTGGTGTGGGGTGGAAGGTCAAGGAAGTCATATCTAAGTAAACAGCATCCAAGCAAAGACATGAAGAGTGAGTAGGAGTTATAATTGAAGGAGTAGTAATAAAATTGTTCCAAGAAAAAGAAATGGCATGTGAGAGGACTCTGAGATAAGGGAGAGAATCCAGCATTAGTACTTTAAACAAACTTATGCCTTGAAATGAGAGTTCAGGATGAGAGGGATAATCCAATAAAGCAAGACCTCTGAGAAGGTGGAAGGAGATAGGAGTCAAAATCCAGGAGCAGAAATTGGCCTCAGATGGGATCAGGAACGTGTCCACAATAACAGAAGGAAAGGAAGAAAGGATAGTTATGACTGCAGGTACATTTATAGGTTGAGGGAAGGCCTGTATAATAGCTTTTATTTTCTCAATGAAGCAGGAGTCAAGGTTATGTGCTGACAATGGAGGGAGGCAGAGTTGTGATGATCATGCATTTATCAAAACTCAGAAAACATGTGTTTAAGACATATGCATGTCATATATGTAAATCTTACATCAAAATGAAAAAGCCATAAATGAATACTGAATTCTAGAAACAAATGCATGTATCTATGTAACCCAAACCTCTAGATACAGACTGTTACCGTTACCCCCAGAAGCTTTTAAAACTTCACTGCTGAAATCAAATGTTTATCCTAACTACCTATACCAATGCCTGGCACGTAACAGGTGCTCAATAAATATTTGTTGAATAAATGAACATGTGATATATTAAATCAATTCTTTCCTCCAGGTTTGGGTTTTGGAGGGGAGGGTGGTGGAGCTTCTCAAATGTCTCAGATGCATGACATACATGAAGTCACTTCCAGGCTTATGACCCTAGCCCTCAGCCCTTGGGCTTCTGAGGGTTCAACCCTCTGCTTGAGCCCTTGGGTGGTCAGCTAAGCTGCCTGCTTAGCTGGAATCCCTTTTAAAATAGCTTCAGGTGGAGTTCTCTCCCACCATCCCTGGGAACATTTTGCTAAACTTGGTTTATCCCATATCCATCCATTCATCCATCAGCCCATCAATCCATCTTATTTTAGATACGTACGTATGTACATAAATAAATAAATAAATAAATAAATAAATAAATAAATAAATAAATAAATAAATAAATAAAAACTCCTACGTAGTTTGAGGTAAGCGGAAGCATCTCTTTTTTTCCCCATGGGAGGTGTAGGCAGGTATCAGATATCACCTCCAGAGCAATATTTCATGAGTCATCGGTCCCCCCACTTCACCCTCTGTGGGCTGGAGATGAGTGATGAATAACACTGAACCACAATTTCTTAGCATATCTTAGCTATACCCCTTATAATCCATGTGTCCTTAAAAGTCACTTAAGCCTCTCTGAGCCTCTGTTTCTTCATCTACACATTGCATAGGGTTTTTGAGAGACTCAAGTTAAGGTAATGAATGTGAGAACACATTGCAAGCTCTAGATGAGTGATTCTCAATCTGGGGCACTTTTAAAACTAAGATGCTAAGGCCCCTGACTTAAAATGATTAAGTCAGAATCTCTTGAGCAAATTGCAGAGCCAGCCACAGTAGCCATAAAATCTTAAATCAAATCATGTCAGTCTTCTCTTCAAACCTTCCAATGAAACTTTCCATCTTAGAGGAAAAGGCAAAGTCCTTACAGTGGCGATTGAGGCCTCATGATCAACCCTATTCTCCACCCTCACTCAGCTCCAGTCGCCCTGGTCATCTTGCTATATCCCTAACATTCCACACACATCCCCATTTGGGGGCCTTTGTCCTTGATGCTGCCACTGCCTAGAACACTCTTCCCCGCCAGTCATACAACATGGCTCAACCCCTCTCGTCAGGCTTTTGCTGGAATGTGACCTCTGAGTGAGGCCTTCCCTGACCACCCTCTTGCAAGCAGTCTCTTTTCCTTTCCAGCTTTTTCTCCACTGTACTTATTACCATCTAAAATGCTATATATTTTACTTGTTTTGTTTGTTGACTATTATTTTCCACTAGGATGAAAGCTCTATGAGGGCAACAATTTTGTTTGTTTCATCCACTGTTGGGTAGTCCCAGTGCATAGAACACTAGCACAAAGCAAGTCTTCAGTAAATGTTTATTGTAGTTAAATGAACGCTCTGAGCATGCACCTTACTCAGCCCCAAAACTTCAGTGATGGTTCACCACCTACTCAAAATGTTTTCTGTGCTTTCCTCTCACCCCGACTTTGCTCACGTGGTTCTTCCTACTTAACGTAACCTTCCCTTCTTGAAACTCATTTCCTTCATTTCCTGCATGAAAAGAATCCTCAAAATTCCTCTAGCTTGTTGTGCCATATCCTGCCTTAAATTGTTTGTGTACTGTATATAATTATTTATGTAATTATTTCCTTTCTCAGAGTGTACACTCCTTGAGAATAGTGTTACTCAGCAATGTTTGTTGAATGAACAAATGAGCCTGCCTTTGTAGCTGACTAAGATACACACCAGAAAAGGAAAGAGAGGTAATTAAGTGGTAGATTTAAATACCAAAACCCCAGCTCCAGTGAGAATACAGGTTGCATGTGAGTAAAATAAAAATAGAAGATGATAACATCCAAAAATAATCTGTGGATGGTAAGATCAACCACACAAAAGATCAACAACCATAAACTCCTTTGCAAATAATGTAATTTAGGTAAGAGTAAGATGAAAAGGAATGAGTTTGTTGCATAAATGGATTCTGAGAGAGAAAAAGTTAGACATGGCATTTATATTTATGGCAGTGAGGTCTTCAGGCCAAGTCAGCTTAAAACAGGAAATAACTTCCCAGATTTATTATGATGTCCTTCAGATTATTTTCATGAACTATTCCAAATCTCAATCTTTTTTGGAGGACTATCTTATGATAGTAAAAACAATAAATCTTTGACACTTCCTCTTCATTCAGAAGTGCTATATAATCTGAAATTGAAAAATCTCCTTCAACTCAATGTTTTTCTTCTTCTTCTTCTTCTTTTTTTTTTTTGTCTTTCTTTTTAAACCTTTGTTAACAATCTATCTAGTTTTTTCAAGTCAGTGACTCATATCCTCTGTTCCCTAAACCTAGGCTCTTTCTGGAACGTCCTTTCTGAACCAGCAGGAACTTGGTTCATCAGCAAAGCCTGATTTTGAAGCTTGGAATTTATGAAGCTCTACCTGTGAATGTGTAATTCTTGTTCTACTTGATATGTTACCAAGTTTCTCTAACGCTTCCAACCACCTTGACTAAGCAAGACATGTATCCAGTCTCAGAAGGGAAAATAAGAAATGCTAGTTAAATAACTAAAGTTGGCAGAGATAAGGCCTCTGAAAAATTCCCACTCCAAAGAATGCCACTCACTAAAAGAAGCATACAATACAGATCAGAGAACTTTTTTTTTTTTACTTTTCCTTGGGTTTTAAATGTTTTGCATAATTACATCAAAGTAGCAAGAGCAGGATAAATAAAAGAAAATCACCCACCAACTCACATTTCTAACTTATGAAGAATTTTTTTCTAGTCTGCTCATCTATATGCATAGACATCTATATGACACAATTTGTATTTATGTAACCTAGAAACTCTGAGGCCTATTATAAAATGGAATACAAGCCCACTCTTTAGAAATGATATAGGAAAAAAATCACTGCCCCCCACAACATCTTGGGCCTGTATAAATGAGATTTGGATGCTTGGGAGAAGCCTGAAGCAGACTGGGGGGTTCTGAGAGATGAGTTCCCCTGCCCCACGACTGATGCCAGCGTATGCCTCCATCAGCCTGACACCTGGCCCAGGAGGTCCAGAGACTCATCACTGACCCTAGAGCACAAAAGTATTTCTCCACAAGACCTCAGAAGCCATTCCCATCCCCTTTTAACAACTGGAATCTTCATGTTGATGATTATGTGAAATCCATGCTCTCTTACCAAACTATCTAGGCCTTGTATTATCTCAGGGCCTTACTGTGGGTAGAAAGTAATAGTAGATAAATATTGAGAGGAAAAAATCATATATATTCTATTTTAGGATGTATATTAAATATGTAGGATATATATAATCCTAAAGTTGTGTTGGAGATACAGAGAAGACATTAATATTTCCCTGTAGTGATTTTATCCCTGAAGATCCATCAATATCAAAGTCAACAAGAAACCACACAGACAAAATGTTTTTATTGTTTCACCTGCTTGTAAAACTCCGGCCTCTTACCCAGTCCTTTCACAATCATAACTGGCAGAACTGTTAAGGAAAACAACTGTAGCAATCCTGGGCTTGTTGCTTCTGACTTCAGGCCAGCTGTTCACCTGCCAGCGGACCTTGGTGTCTCTAGATTCCCTGAGCCCTAACACTATATGTTTCAGGAGCTTTATACTGGTCAAGGTTTCTGAAGGAAAACAATAGGAACTACACCCGAGGGCAGTCAAGAATAGTGATCTGTAAAGGCTATTAGCAATGGCCCCTACTGAATAGTAACAATAACAAAAGTTTACCTTGATTGTGCCCGAAACAGAAAGCATCTCATTTAATCTTCACAACAATCCTTGAGGTAGGAATTGTCTATTTTTTTTTCCTCCAGAAAGGGAAACTTGAGACTTATATATCTTAATTAGCTTATATAAGATCTAGTACAGTTAAAAAGTGGCAGAACCAGAATGCGAATACAGCAA
Source organism: Pteropus medius (assembly GCF_902729225.1). NCBI lineage: Eukaryota > Metazoa > Chordata > Mammalia > Chiroptera > Pteropodidae > Pteropus > Pteropus medius. Next base: position 22,238,503 of record NW_024349801.1, on the reverse strand, counting down.
GCAAAGGAACTTGTACATAAGGAAGCAGTTCTTTCCTGATGGTGAGACTAATGCAGGAGACGCTTAATAGTTTGCCTCGGATCTCAGGCCTGTTTGGTGCTGAGCTGGCCAAGGCCTCCTAAATGCTGTGTCCTATCACGTGTGCCCTGACTCTGACCATGACACTAGTGGTACTGTTTGCTGCTCATTCCAGCCTGAAACACCCTGGAATAGAAAACAACCTCAAACTTAGTGAAGTGATCAGACTGGGACAGAAGAAAGAACTAAGGGTTTGGAGAGGGGACCCTTCTGGCAAGTTCATGCACCCATCACAGGGAAGTAGTTTTGGATGTCTCCTGTCTAATGAGACCAAAGAAGAGTGGCAGCTGCTGCAATAGAGCTGCTCCAGAGACTCAGATGTCCATATATCTGTTAATATATTTTCCCAGGGTGCAAGAAAATCTATTGTCTCTTTTGCAGGAAATAAATGTGTTCATTCTAAACGATAGAAAACCAGTGTATTTGTGAGAAGGAAAAGGAGGAGGGGACAAGGAATATGCAGTAAGGGAACAAAAACAAAAACAAAGACAAAAAACCACAAAAAAAAAACAAAAAAATAAATAAATAAAAGGAGAAATAAAAACAGCCAGAGTGAAGACAAAAGTGAAGCTCTCTTGCTTCTCAACCTGTCCATTACTGCAGAGCCAGCCCTGGGGCCAACGAAAGGACTGAGGAAAAAGTGTTGGAGAATAGGAGATGGAGGGGAGTTCTGATTGAATCCTACACACACCTACCATTTCCCATCTCTACCTCACCTCATCAAGTCTCTCTTTCTTTCTCTCCTGCTCTGTCTTCTCTATTATGCCACTGTCTTTCCTTTTCCAACTCTCCATCATTTACTTTTTCTTTCTCTGTCTATGCATGAAGCCCTAAAATTGCTGCTAGCCCTGGCTGTGGAGTGTGACTCATTACTCTGTTGTTATGAAGTGAGACATTTAAGTCCAAAGCATCCAGTGTTCCTGTTCTCTCCCAGGTCAGGTCCTGTGGGACAGCTTCACAGCTTTCAACCGAGTTACTGGGTGCTGAGTCTTTTCCTACTTTCCCAGGACCCTGTGGCAGCCTTTGAACTATATCATGTGTAACATCTTGTAATTCCACTGCTGCAGGAGAAAAAATGTTTGCATGCTATGGGAATTTATGACTTAGTGCTGTTATTTTTATGCCCTCTGAGATCTAGTTTGGTGGTTTTGTACCTTTATGTCCTTGAAACTGTATGTTAATATGATTAGTTTGAACTCAGTTTCAAAGTAATTACGGTATTCTTTTTACTGCAGAGGAAGGTGCGTGTCTAAGGGATATATATTGTATTCAGAGGGAAAAGATGCAATGCTATAGAAAGTCGAACAATAGGTGGTAAAATTCACTCTCTAGTGCTGTTGGTAACAGTGCTAGTGCATTCATTCATTCATTCAACACATATTTAAGTATGTCAGAAGTGATACATGCTATAAACAAAATTAAAGTTTGGAAAGGGATATAAAATGTAAGAGAGCTATACTAGGTAGGTCAGTCAGAGAAAGGCAACTGAAAAACTGACTTATAAGCAGTACTCTAAAAGAAGTAAAGGAGTAAGCCATGCAAGCATCTGAGGAAGAATGTTCCAGACACAAAAGACAGCATATGTGATGGCCCTGAGATGAAAATGTGCTTGGTGAGCTTGAAGAACAGCAAGAAGTCCAGTACAATTAGAATAGATTCAGGACGAAAGCAGTGCAGTCACAGAGGTATGCAGAGCCTGATAGACTACAATTAATAATTTTGATTGGATTGTAAATGTGATGAGAAATCATTAGGAGGATTTGAGAAGAGTGACAAGATCCGACTTGTTTTAGAAAGATCATTCTGGCCTCTAATTAAATAATAGGCATAGGGGAGCAAGGGTAGAAGCAGGAAAGCAAATTACAAGGCTTAGAAGCAAGAAAGCAAGTTAGAAGGCTATTAGAGTAGCCAAAGTGAGAAAGGATGGGTTTGGATATATTTAGAGATAAGAGGACTTGATGATAGATTTGGATGTAGATTGTGAAGGAAAGAGAAGAGTCAAGATTATCTTTAGGTTTTTAGCCTGAGCAATGGGTGAATAATGGAGCTGTTTACTGAGACTGGAAAGGTTTGGGAGGAAGGTAGTAAATCCAGCATTCGGTTTTGCACACATTAAGTCTGAGATTACCTGTGTCACCCAGACGGAGATGCCAAGTAGGCAGCTGTAAAGCAAGTCTGGAGCACATCGAGGGGTGCTGTTTATTGTGATGTCGACTAAGGCACACTTCTTACCACCACGATTAGTCCATAGTTAGATTTGAATTTCAAAAAAACGAATTCATCTCCTGCGAGGGCACTGCACTCTATCTCGCAGAATCCTGCTCTATGCTCTATGTTTCAGTGATACAATGTGTGTATTGGGGAGGAGGGTATTAAATTAGGTGTGAAGGGATCACTTGGCTTATGGAGTTCACAATCAAATTCTCCAATAGTGCCTTTTTTATTTTTTTAATTTTAAGGTCTTTTTTTTTTAATTAAGTTTATTGGGGTAACGTTGGTTAATACAATTATATAATTTTCAGATGTACATTATAATTTGACATCTATATATTCTATTGTGTATTTACCACCCGAAGCCCAGTTTTCTTCAGCTACCATATACTTGATCCCCTTTACTCACTTCGCCCTCCCCCTACTCTCCTATATTTGACTCCCTTTACCCCGACTACCTCTCCGCTTCTCCCCCACCCCTTACCCTCTGGTAACCACTAGTCTATAGTCCATGTCTATGAGTCTCTGTTTATTTGTCCAGCTCATTTGTTGCTTTTAGGTTTATATCCCACATATAAGTGATATCATGTGATTTTCAACTTTTTCTGTCTGGCTTATTTTGCTTAGCATGATTATCTCGAAGTCCATCCATGTTGTCGTAATGGCAGTATTTCATCTCTTCTTATGGCTGAGTAATCTTCCATTGTATATATGTACCACAGCTTCTTTAGCCAGTCATCTATCATAGGATACTTCGGTTGCTTCCATGTCCTGGCCACTGTGAATAATGTTGCTATGAACATTGGTGTGCAAATATCTTTATGGATATAAGTTTTCAAGTCTTTGGAATAAATACCCAGTAGAGGGATTGCTAGATCATATGGTAGATCAATTCTTAGTTTTTTTGAGGAACCTCCATACTGTTTTCCATAGTGGCTGTACCAATTTGCAGCTGTAAAACAAGTCTGGAGCACATTGAGGGGTGCTGTTTATTGTGATGTTGGCTACGGCACACTTCTTACCACCACGATTAGTCAATAGTTAGATTCGAATTTCAAAAACACGAATTCATCTCCTGTGAGGGCACTGCAGTGTATGAGAGTTCCTTTTTCTCCGCATCCTCTCCAACATATGTTATTACTTGTCCTGTTGATTATAGCTATTCTAACAGATGTGAGATGGTATCTCATTGTGGTTTTAATTTGCATGTCCCTAAAAACTAGTGATGTTGAGCATCTTTTCATATATTTGTTGGCCATTTGTATGTCCTCTAGGGAGAAATGTCTGTTCAGATCCTCTGACCATTTTTGATTGGATGATTTGTTTTTTTGTTGTTATTGAGTTGTATGAGTTCTTTGTATATTTTAGATATTAGGCCCTTATTGGAAGTGTTGCTTGCAAATATATTTTCCCATTTGGATGGTTCTCTCTTTACCTTGTTGACAATTTCTTTTGCTGAGCAGAAGCTTTTTAGTTTGATGTAGTCCGATTCATTTATTTTTGCTTTTACTTCCCTTGCCTTTGAGATCAAATTCATAAAATCCTCTTTAAGTCCAAGGTTCTTGAGTTTAGCTCCTATGTTTTCTTCTATGCATTTTATTGTTTCCAGTCTTATATTCAGGTCCTTAATCCATTTTGAGTTAATTTTAGTGTGTGGTGGTAGATAACAGTCTAGTTTCATTCTTTTGCAGTTGGCTTTCCAGTTTTCCCAGCACCATTTATTGAAGAGGCTTTTCTTTCTCCACTGTATGTTTTTGGCTTTTTTGTCGAAAATTATTTGCCCATAAAAATATGGGTTTACTTCTGAACTCTTGATTCTGTTCCACTGGTCCGTGTATCTGTTTCTCTGCCAATACCATGCTGTTTTGATTACTGTCGCTTTGTGGTATAATTTGAAGTCAGGCAGAGCAATGCCTCCAGCCTCGTTCTTTTTTCTTGGGATGGCTTTGGCAATTCGGGGTCTTTGGTGCTTCCATAAAAATCTGATGATTTTTTTTTTGTTGTTCTATTTCTTTAAAAAACGCTGATGGGATTTTGATGGGGATTGCATTAAATCTGTATAATGCTTTAGGTAATATGGTCATTTTAACTATGTTGATTCTTCCAATCCAAGAACATGGAACATCTTTCCATTTCTTTGTATTTTCTTCAATTTCTTTTAATAGGGTCTTGTAGTTTTCATTATATAGATCCTTCATATGTTTCGTTAAATTTATTCCTAGGTATTTTATCCTTTTTGTTGCAATTGCAAAAGGAATTATTTTTTCCACTTCTTTTTCTGATACTTCATTGTTAGAGTATAGGAATGCTATGGATTTTCGAACGTTGATTTTGTATCCAGAGACTTTACTATATTTGCTTATTGTTTCTAATAATGTTCTTGTGGAGTCTTTAGGGTTTTCTATATGGAGAATCATGTCATCCGCAAATAGTGACAGTTTGACTTCTTTGTTTCCTATTTGGATACCTTTTATATCTTTCTCTTGCCTAATTGCACTTTCTAGGACCTCCAATGTTATATTGTATAGCAGTGGCGATAATGGAGAGCCTCACCTTGTTCCTGATCTTAGAGGGAAGGTTTTTAGTTTTTCAACATTAAGTGTAATGTTGGCTGAGGGTTTGTCATATATGGCCTTTATTATGTTAAGTTACTTTCCTTCTATACCGATTTTCTTAAGTGTTTTGATCATAAATGGATGCTGTATCTTGTCAAAGGCTTTTTCTGCATCTATTGATATGATCATATGATTCTTATTATTTTTTAATTTGTTTATATGGAGTATCATATTAATTGATTTGCATATGTTGAACCATTCTTGTGTCCCTGGGATGAAGCCCACTTGATCGTGGTGTATAATCTTTTTAATATGTTGCTGTATTCAGTTCGCTAGTATTTTATTTAGGATTTTTGCATCTGTGTTCATGAGAGATATTGGTCTGTAGTTTTCTTTTTTGCGTGTTATCCTTACTAGGTTTTGGTATCAGAGTAATAAAATGAGTTGAGAAGTATTGCCTCCTCTTTAATTTTTTGGAAGAGTTTGAGGAGAATAGTTATTAAATCTTCTTTGAATGTTTGGTAAAATTCACTGGTGAAGCCATATAGTCCTGGACTTTTACTTTTTGGTAGATTTTTGATGATTGTTTCAATTTCCATACTGCTGATCGGTCTACTTAGAATTTCCAGTTCTTCTTGATTCAGTCTAGGAAGATTGTATTTTTCTAAGTGCTGGTCCATTTCTTCTAGGTTACTAAATTTGGTGTTATATACTTTTTCATAGTATTCTTGTATGATCCTTTGTATTTCTGCAATATCAGTCATAATTTCCCCTCTTTCATCCATGATTTTGTTTATTTGTGTCCTTTCTCTTTTTTTTTTTTTTTTTTTGGTGAGCCAATAGTGCTTTTTGAACAATTAATATTTAACATTTCAAAAGGGCTCTTACTAGTGAGACTATGTGCTCCTTTAAATATTGTCCATAACCTAGGCAGAAACTCTGTCCAACATCAGCAGCTGATCACAAAGAATGCATGTTTCATCGTATTTGTAGATCATTTTCAGACATACTAACCACTTTTGGAGGATGGGGTGAATCAGATTTAAAGATGCGGAACATGGATTCTGGATGAGGAAAGGCCACCTTGAAAGAGCATATTATTCAAATGCCAGGTATGGATGGAAGCCCAGAATTTATGCCATGGAGTCACATCACCTGACATCAGATAATCTGGACTATTCACAGAACACTGAGTCCCAAGTGTTACATCATATTCAGAAGGTTGGGGATATATGCCTCAGGATACATCAGAGTATTTAACAAGATTAACAAATAGCCATGCACACAAATACAGAAGATTTTTCTCAGCCATGGTATTTTAAGAATCAGTAAAAACTTTGCCCACAATGTTTTCTCATAAGGTGTTTTGCCAGAATTGCCAAATAAGCCAGAATATTTTCAACATAACAATGTTCACACAGCTGACCTTACCAAGGACTTCCTTGTAGAGAGGTAGCACATCCTTTTTAGAGAAGTTTTTGAGAAGAAACACAGGCAGCTAGGTGCAGAAGAACATTTGTGCCGTTAGAAAGTCCAATTAAACTGTAATTGAAAAAAGAAAAGTCTGATTGCAAAAAATGTCAGCAGAATTTTCAAAGTATTTCTTATGAGACTGAGAAGTTATAAAGCTCATTCTGGCTCTGACCCCTTTAATTGAGTCAAGTCTGTTTAATTGACTCTTTAATTTAGTCAAGTCTGTTTGGCATCTCCTCTTCAAGGAATTGCCCACCAACTTCATTATTGCACTCATTCACTTGAAAACTAGACAGATATATTTTCACAATTAGCAAAATGTATGAAGAGCTTGTTTATCTTAGCAAACAAGTTCTGTTCAAATTAGTTGCATGTTTCACCATAGGCTGTATCAGTTTTGTACCTTAAGTCATTAACATCAGGCGTAGACTTTGAATGGGCCAGATCAGGGCTTTCAGTACAACTTGCCACTTACTGCTCTGGTGGGTGAATTTGAGCAAGTGTAAAATTGGGATCATGACACTACCTACCTCTGAGGATGACTGCGAGAATTGGAAGGATACTTAGAAAAAAGTAAGTACACAGTAAGTGTTAGCTATTATTATTAACATCATTATTTTTAAAGCCTGTTTGCAAAGAGATTTTTTTTAGAACTATACACCCAATAAAAAATAAGATACTTAAGTGGACCTTCACTAAGTTTCTACAGTTAGTTAACACCATGTTATTTGTAACTTCAGGGAGTGAAATTTGATATAAATTTTGACCTAGCTCAAGGTTGTCAGTGACTCATTTTTTTATCGGGATGAAAAATCACATGACATAAAATGAACCATTTTAAACTGCATAATTTAGTGGCATTTAGTAAATTCATAATATTGTGCAATGATCACCTCTATTTAACTCTGAATCATTTTCATCACCCCCAAAGGAAACCCCCTACCCATTAAGTAATCATTCCCCATTCTTCTCTCCCCTACCCCATGTCCCTGGCAACCACTAAACTGCTTTCTGTCTCTGTGGATTTACCTATTATGTATATTTCATATAAATGGAATCATATAATATGTGACCTTTTGTGTCTGGCATCTTTTATTTAGAGTGTCAAGATAAAACTGCAGATCCCCAAAGAATCACCATTCCAACATCCCATCATCTCTGATATCCTTGGAATTTTTCATTGCTTAATGGAGACCTTGTTCTTTAGGATTTCAGATTCTGTTGTCTACTAAAGAAATGCTTTAATCAACAGCAAATAGAATCTTGGGAAAACCTAAGGAAGTTCTTAATCATTTCAACATATCAAGTATCTGAGACAAATGATGCCCTCTACATCTGGAGATTTTGGCAATGCTGCAGTTCAACCCTGCCATTTTATTGAGAAGGAATTTAAGGCCTAGTATCATTTTCTCTGGCTACTGTTAAGACACATACAATTCTTGATGCACTTATTACAAAAACAGTTCCTCTAAGTAGAGTATATAATGTGCTAGAGCCTAATCAAAGACTGTCTCTAACTTCAAGTTGCTCATAGTCCACTGGAGAAAAAAGACAAGTGATCAGACATTGAAATACAATATAATAAGTGCTGTGATTGAATTAAGCACCGGGTGCCATGGCAACATGTATGAAAGTACCCAGCCCCATAGGAGGCATTGGGCAGGTATGCCTTATACTCTCTTTCACAAAGGGCTGAGCATTGCTAGTGGAAAAGCAAATTTTATACATCACGAGGCAATACTTTTCAGAATGTTAAATGGTTGTTGATTTCAGAGCCTTTGCTAATCTATTATAAAGAAAGAGCACTGTCACCATGGATATTACTTCTTACGTTACTAGTGTTCTGTTTGGACACTGGTGGCATAAAGGTATAGAGTACAACCTAAGGATAATGTTCCTTATCGTATAGAACTAGATGTTCATCGACTAGGAAATCCTTGCTGGTACTGAGAAGTATTTTCATCTTAAACTATCTAACAATTTAAATAAATGCTTCACAGATTTGGGGGCGGGGGGGTCTATATTCTAATAAGTGTATTCTCTTAATTATGTTCTGTTTCAATCCTTTGCTGCAGTAATGACCCTGCTCTCATTATTTACGACATACAAGTGTTGTCACACTTGCCCTTGTTGGCCTTGCTCAATATCAGTTCCCAGATGGTTATCAGCGGATGACAACACCAGTCCTCCGGCATTATGGGCACACCAATTTTCATAATATTTAAATTAAAATGGCTCTGAGCACCATTACTCACCATTTCTCCTAGTCACTTCTGATTCTGATGTCCTGCTTCTGCTGAATTCTCCATCCTTGCCCTGAGTCAGTCTCACCTTCTGTATGTGCTCTCTCTTTTCTGTACCACATCACCCCATGTTAGACATATTCGACTTCCCCACTCCCCAGAATACTATTGACCAAAGCAATATCAAAATGTTTAGAGACAATTGAAAGGGTTCTAATGCCACACAGGAGAGAAAATAACTTAAAATGGAATATTTTCAGTCCATTCCAAAGTTCCTTTGGCCATTTCTCTCTGGCTATTTTTTCCTCACCTCTTTTTTTCTCTCCCCTAATTTCCGTCAGAACTCAAAATTTCTCCCACTTGATTACTATGCAGAGCCCTCTAGGCCATTCTTTTTCATGCTAAAGTTTGAGAAGCCTTAACTTAAGCAAACTTTGAGTATATATTTATGATATGCACACATATATAGGTCTAATACATCATTTTTAATGGTTGTATGTTTTTAATGGTTCCATACAGATGGACATTTAGGTTGCTTTCAATTTTAATATATGAACATACACTAGAAAAGTATATGTAAAGTCAAAACAATTATGAGAAGATTTAGCTATTTTAGATGAAATTTTTCTCTTAAACAATTACTGCAATGTTACAATATTGTCTAACAAAAATACGAATTGGAAGAAAGAACAATGTTGGATTATTCATAGAGGGTAAAGGGAGCAGCACATTGTGGTAAACTAGAAACTCCACGAAGCTCGGGTCTATGTCTGATTTATTTACTTCTATATGCCCAGTGATTTCAAGTGTCTGAGACAGATTAGGTGCTTAGTAAATATTTAATGAATTAATGGATTATTTAAGTGCTGCCACAGGTCAATCTCTGAGACTTGAACTTTTGGACCACCCAAGGCTATACCTGTAGCCCTACTTTGTGTCCAGGGCTTGTCTACTTTGGGGAAATGCTCATGTCAGTACTACAGTGAGGAGCATTCAGCACAAATCTTATTTGCTCCTTTCTTCCAAAAGACCCTACCTAGGGTCAACAGTCTAGTTCTATGCCAACTCAATAGTGGTAGACATTAAGGAATTATTAATTTTTATCTAATTTTAATAATGGTATAATAATGATATGTTTTTAAAAATACACATCAAATTTACATGCAGTAATACATATCTATATCTATATCTATATCTATATCTATATCTATATCTATATCTATATCTATATCTATATCTACATCTATATCTCAAAATCATCAGGATGGGATTGTTGAAGAGTTGATGGACAAAATTGTCCATCAGTTGATAATTGCTGAAGCTATATGATGAGTACATATGGACTTATAAAGAATATATCAAATATATATTTATGAAGAATAGTATAATGATTATATTATTGTCTCTTTTTAAAAAACTTCTTCAAATCATTAGCAGGTGCTCTCCCAATGATCAAAGCATGGCTGTCTCACCTATCTACACACCAGATCCTGGATACATGTCATGTACAGCAGAGAGCATTCTGGATCCCAGTCCTTCTTATATTTTAATGCACATAGAGCCTCAAGTATCACTTCTCTCTCTTATATCATCAGTTTCTACCCCTTCTCTAGACTTCTACTCTCAATGTTTAAACATAACTCAAGTATCTCTCATATTAAAAATCAAACAAACACATCCCCCTCAGCTCAGACATCTCCAGTAATTGCCCTATTTTTCTCTGTTCCAGAACAGCCAAATTATTTTTCTCTCTACATTTCTTTGCTTCTCCGTCAATCTACTCCAGCCTAGCTTCTGTCATCATTCAACCTTAATGGCTGATGTCACAAAATTCAATGTATACATTTCAATTATTAAAAGAATAGTTTCGACTCAGATATTCCTCCTCAGAGAAACTTGTATCCAAAAATTTACTGACATCTTTATTTGGATATCCCATGGTCGCCCCAAACTCACCATGTCCCAAACAGAATTCATCTTCCTCCGAACCTGTGATTCTCCATTTTGGTGAACCATCAAACAAGAAACACCTGGGCAATGTCTTTTTATTTTTTAAAATTCTTTTTCTGAGATCGTAATAGATATACCTCAATAAACTGCACATACTGACCTACTTTTCTGTCACTAGAGATTAGTTTGCAGTTTTTAGAATTTTATATAAATGGAATCGTGTAGTATGTACTCTTTTAAAAAAATCTGGCTTCTTTCACTCAGCATAATTATTTTGTGATTGTCTATGTTATTTGTGTTTTAATAGTTTATTCCTTTTTATTAGGTGGTAGCATGCCATAGTATGGACATATTGTAATTTGTTTATTATTCCTCTGTTGATGACCATTTGGGTAGCTTCCAATTTTTGGCTATTATAAGTAAGACTGGTATGAACATGTCTGGTATGATTCATGTACAAGCCTTTGTATGGACACCTGCTTTCGCTTCTCTTGCTTCAATTTCTAGGAGGGAAGTGTCAGGATTGTATGGTAGGTGTATTTTAATTTTAATCTCTAAAGAAACTGCTGGGTCTTACTTTTGACTTTCTTTTGACTTACTGACAACCATCTCATCCTCGATTCCCTACTCTTCATTGCCTCTTCCATGGCAAAGGGTGAAAAGGTGCTTTCCCAGCACCCTCTGCAAGTTCAGCCTGGGCACATGGTTCCACCTGGCTACAGGGACCTGAATGGAAGTTGACTGGAAGTATAGGATGGAGAGAGAAATTCTGGGAAGCTACGAAAGGATGTAACATAAGGATCCTTTGGTACTTCTCTGACAACAGCCCTCCCTGCATCTCCATTCCACATAAGTTTCTGGGTACCCAGGACTCCGAATTCCCTATCTTCACTGCCCTAAACCCCTCCAGGGTCTGAGCAGGCCGCTGTCTGTACCCTGATGGCATACAATGCTGCTGGCCTGCCCATCCCTATACTACACTGCAGGGGTGGCCATATGCAGAGAGAGATGCTCTGGGGTGTCCACACACATGCATGCAAGATCCCTAAAGGTGTGGGATGCAGCAGGCAGCTGGATGAGTTGGGAAGACTTCATTTGCATTCTTGCCCAGAAAAGTTAGGTGTGGACAGTCAGGTCTGCCTGTGACACCAAAAGTGTAGCAGACTTTCTGAGACCATTAGGATTACAGCATCAGCATGCCAAGGATGGTCTTTAATGACACCTTGAAGCCCCAGATTTCCCTCAGCTTGCTTCTGGTTCACATCACGTTTAGTAATCCTCTGTTTCTTGCAGATCAAAACATCCCGACTAATATTCTCCTCTTTTCCTCTTCCTCACTTCTTTTGGTCAATCACAATGTCCTTTTACTCCTATTTCCTTAATAGTGCTCAGATCTGTCCACCTGTCTCAATCCATCTGCCACTGTCCTAGAGCGGGGCGCTGTTATCTGGTTACCACAAGTTTGGGTTGTTCTGCTCATAGTGCAGCAGCTACTACATCTTTTTGGGGATCACTGAGTTCGAATCTCAACTTGCTCCTTACCAGCTTAGTGACTCAGTTAAAAGAACTTTCCTGCCAAGATTGTTATGAGAGTTAAATGCAATAAAATATATGGAGCATTTAGCACAATTCCTGTTTTCTAAAAAAATCTTATTATTTTTTTTTTCTCATAGCCATGTAACTGCTTGTGTCGTTTACTTTATTTGGAAAATGTTTCCCAGACATCTCCAAGTGGTTAAATCCTACTTATTTTTCAGTCTCAGTTAGGCGCTAGCTCCTTTAGCAAGGGTATCTTGACTGACCTACCCTTTTGCTTCCTCTGCCAGGGAACAGTTTCTTCACCTTGCTGAAGCACTCTATCACGTTGCTTATCACACTTTATGGCTTTTATCATTATTATCATCATCATCATTATTATTATTTGGCTTCTGAATCCTGTACCAGTTAATGATGAACTCTTTGAAAGCAAGGATGGTGTCTTTATCACTGAAAAAAGTTTATTGGCATGATGTCCCAGGAGGAGGTAAGTGTCAGTTAAAACTAGGAGCCTGATATACTGTACGATTCCAACCAGAGACATTCTGGAAAAGGAAAAACTGTGGAGACAGGAAAATGATCAGTAATCACCAGTGGTTTGCGAGAAGGGAAGGTTGACTAGCAAAGTGCAGCAAATTTTTTAGGGCAGGCAGTGAAACTACCCTAGTGTGTAGTGTATGATGGATGAATGTCATTATACATTTGTCAGAATCTACAGAATGTACAACACCAAGAATGACCTTTATGCAAACTATGGATTTCGAGTGATTGTGTTGTGTCAATGTAGGTTCATCAGTTGTGACAAATATATCACTGTTGTGCCTAGTTGGGGACCCTATGCACATGTGGGCAAAGGAAATACATGGGAACGTTATGTACTTTCTACTCAATTGTACTGTAAACCTAAAACTGCTCTAAAACATATATATGTTTTAAGCATATATATGTACACATATAATAAAACAATAAAACGTGAAAGCTAGAATCTCTGAAGCTTGCTCACTGGCATGCCTGTGATTAATGACAGCTGTGGGCTGCATCTCTGTGTCTACTCTTCTGCTGTTTCATTCATACTATATTGCAGTATGTTTGCTCACATGTCCAATTCTCTGTTGGACGTGTTTTATTTATCTTCGTATCACTTCTGTTTAGGGGACCATCCACGCAGTGGGTGCTCTATAAAATTTATTAGATATTGAACAAACGAATTAATTCTAATTCTCACTAATAGAATATTTTTCTTCATCAAATCCTCATAGGAAATGATCCGCCCCCTTTTTCAACATTCCTAGTGACCAGATATTTTATAACTTTGTAAGGCTACAACTTTATTAGAAAGTTTTCCTTTATTCTTAGCCAAAATCTACTTTTCTGTCACTTTTACTCAGTGGCCCTAGTTAGGGCTTGTAGAACTCCACAGAATCAGTCTGAGCTAGTTTCTATTAGACGTCCATCATTGCCTCAGTGACAGATATCAAATCACATCTAAATTCTCTCTAAGCTCAACACCCCATTTCCTATCATTGTTCTTTTTGACTGTGGTTTCCCTGGTTACTTCACACCTGATTCATTCTTAGATAGTCCTTGTGGTTGTAGAGATCGAGAACAAAATGCCTGGAGAAATATTAGTGGAGAACCAATGAACACAGAGGAATGAAGTGGGATAGGAATCTATTTCGAGACCATTGGAAGCAAGTGAGCTGCCAAAGAAAGTTTAACATGGGACTGAGGAGTGAAGATGTGGGATAGGAGTTGGAGACTGCCTGACTATACTCTACCATGGACCCTCCCTGGATGGGACAATCTTGATGAGGAGCAGAAGGAGAACGTCTGGGAAGGTAATCTCAGACATTGACTGGAAATGGAGAAGGAAAAACAGGAAAATTGGAGAGCTCAGTTAAAATCCATTTGCCCACTTATGTCTTAAAAGTGTTTCTTGAAGCATAGTTTATTGATCTTCTTAGTAAGAACCTCATACTCTCTGGTGAACATGCAGTCTCTGAGCTGGCCTCCACACCTACTGAATATGTATTCTTCACGAACTACAGGGTAATTCTTAAATTCACAGGGAATCTTGTCTTAATGGCTGGATGAAGATGGGAACATCTCATATTCAGATTTAGAAGAGTGTTTTTTCAAACTGTTTCACAATGCTAAAGAATCTCATGTTCTTCATAAATTTCTTTGAAATAAAAAAAGTCCCAGCTCAAGTGTTTAGTCTGTGTGCATTTCTTCCCCATAGATCCTTATCCTAACCCACCCAGTAAGGGCCCAAAAAACAATAAGAAAAGAACTGTCTTTGTCAAAAGGTCCTATTACAATAACTCTTAGAGAAAGGCCTCCCCCTCCCAACTCCCCACCTCCAGGAAAAAAGCAATTGAAGAATTCAAACCCATTATACATTCTTTCCATTCCCTCTCCCTAGCTTTACTGAAATATTAAATCCTTTCCTCTTTTCTGCTGATAGATTTTAAGATAGATTTTCCAATGAATTTTTAGTTAAATAGAGAATGGAAAATGTCAAGTATAGCTGTAGCAAACAGATTATTATTATTATTATTTGCTTAGAATAAGAGAGAAACTAAAATAGAATTTATAAATTTATAAAATGGAAAATCTAAAAATGTTTTTTGCTCTTTTGGGAAAATGTTTTAAGAACACTTACAGAGTGTCCTAAAAAAATATCAGTGCACATTTTTTCATAAAGTTATAGTAGGTGAAAATCTAACATTACTACTAAACATTACTACTAAAAATATAAAGGCCAGTTTTTCACATGTCAAAAGATTCTTACTTTAATAAAATGATTTGACAACATCATTTCTTTAAATAGAAACCTTTGCCTTTTAGCCTATCTCTCCCAACTATTTATTTATAGAGCAGAAGGAAGGTTAATGAGAAATTCATTTTTTTAATGAGATAATACCGAGTGAAGAGCAGTCTGAAATGGGGAGAAAGCATTTATGATAATTTCACTGTAAATCATCAGAAACAGAAAAAAATGAATTCAAAGTGGATTTACCTATAGCCTTTCAGAGTGCTGATTAAAAAGAAACAGAGGCTGGGATGCTCACTCACTGACTCCTAAAATACTTATTGAGATTCCCTACAGTGTGTCACCTGGGGATTAAGAGGTGACCAAGACAGGCACAGTCTCTCCCTTCAAGCTAGAGGTCCAAAATACCAGGGCCCAGGCATTTAATTACAATTGCAACGAGTACCATAAAGGAGAAGGGCAAAATGCTGTGAGAATGAACTTATCAGCATTTGAATATCAAGTTGAAATTAACCTTAAATGAGGGGGCAAATTTAAAACTGTTCCCCCCACCCCACCCCAAGCTTCAATATGGGTTTACTTCTTTGCTTTAGAAGTTTGAGAGTTGTTTTGGAGTGAAATTTTAAAAAACACATATTGTGTGGGAATACATGTTTATGATTTCCTATAAGCTCCTTTAAGGAAATTCAAATTTATTGAGTGCTTACTCTGTGGGAGGAATTGGACCCATTTTGCCCAACAATCCAAGAGGTGTGTCGCTGTGATCCTCTTGCAAAGGAGAAAACTGAGGCTTGGAGAGATGAAATAATTTGTTTCGAGTCTGCAAAGTCTGTCCTTGCCAATGCACTTAGCTAGAAAGTGGAGGAAGGGAGAGGGTGACAGATAAATGGCTAATTTTACTGACAATTAGTCTATTGTTAGTGCAGTTAATGGGTTGAGACAAAGTAATTAGAGCCAACAAAATGCTGCCTTTTTATAAAAAGTAAATGCAGGGTCTGTAGATGAAAGAACGACTGGGGGTTCTTGAGAGAGAAATAGCAGTTGAGATTTTGTGTGCAATATAGTTTGTAATAAAATTAGATTACACTAAAATGCATGAGGATGACTGAGCATTGCACTTCAAACACTTTAAGATGTTCGTTTTACCTTAAGCAAAGTTTGTAATAGATAACAATGTAAGATTATAGAGAATTTATTTTATGAAATAGAAAAAAAAAATTGCACAATGTCAATTTACACAATGGCTTAAAGCTTTTGATTTTAAACAAGAAGTTAAGAAAAGAGCTAAAGCAATTGGGTCAGATAAATTATAGAAGACCAGAGTTAAGATTTGTCAACAAACAGTAATGTGGAAAATCAAGATTTGCTTCCTCCATAAGAATAATCAGTTGAGAACAGAACATAATGATGACTACCAAGATTAGTAAATTCTTATCTTAGCTCTGCTACATCTGCCCAGTGAGGTCCAGATACCAGCTACTCAAAAGAATCCGAAAATGTAATTAAAGCTTCAAAGCAGCTGGTGAGAGTGAACATATAATTCATTCTAAATTCAAACCTGCCAGAGCCTCATTATCCAAAATTGCTAGGAGGAAGGTGGAAAGGTGGGAGCCAAGAGCCAGAAGCTGCAATGGAGAGAAATTGAGATTTGTCTTGAATTTTTATTCTCCACCAAACTATCACAATATTGATTTAATTTGCAGTCCATTTATCAGTATAAGTAAGGACACGCTAATAATAGATTTGTGTGCATGGAAGTTAATGTTATATATTATAAATAATATTATAGATGATATTCAATAATACTATTCTGTGATTTGGTTACAAGAAATTCTCTTCAATGATAATTTTAGTAGCAAATTATCTTACAAAAGCGTTTCTTTTCTATAATGAACATGTCTGATTTTGATGAACTCTTCACAGTTCTTTTATCCTACTACCAAGTAGCGATGACCGGTTGGTTACCTTTCCCCTTTCCTCTACTAAACATCTCAGTCACCTCCTAACCAAAAGTAAATTGAAATTCTTAAACCACCCACCAAACAAAATAATATTCTAAAAAGTCCAGACAATTAAAGGAGAAAATGATTTGATATTAAATTGTATATAAAATATAACCTACTTTTTTGTGTGTGTTTAGGATAATCTAATATTTTACATTTATTCACTAGATATTATGTCAAGCCTCTAGTTCCTATTGACTTGCGTAAGAATTCTAGCAATTTGCCCAGAATAATAGAATTTTAATTCAATAAAACAATGTGCATATTTAAAAAAATATACAACTACATTCAATAAACTCAAATGAATTTGAGTTTGTATGTCTAATGTTCTCTTTTCTTTCCTTTTCTATATTCTTTAGTCTAAAATGAATTCAAGTTTGTATGTCTAATATTTTCTTCTCTTTTCAATTACATTTTCAATCCCCCTTCTACAAAAAACAGGGAAGGTATAGACACTGGGAACAGATCATTGATGTGTACTTTTAAATCTTGTCATCTTCCAGAAAGCAGCAGTCAATATAACTTTTAAATAAATGGCTATAAATAAGAATAGTACTTCAAGATGAAATTTGAAAGAACTCTTTCTACTCAATATAGAATGATAAATTAATTTAAAATTATTTATTGACTTACACCTCTGGAAAGAATTTAAGGTAGCTTATAAAAAAATATGTAAAATATCCATGACAGAATTGTGACAAAGATATATGTGGAAAAAATAAGTGAAAAATAAAATAAATGAAAGAAAACAAGGCCACTCATGAGATTAGTGCACATGCTTTGAAGTCCTTCATACTTGCTAGATGTGGGCCACAAACATGGTTGTGATCTTTCTGGCAGTGACAAGACATGGTCAGTAACATGTCTCAGGTTGACAGGATCTGTGAGAGAGAAACTGGCCTTTCATTCAGGTGAAGCACAGGCACTCAGACCTGCCTAGGAGGCTGACACCTCACATCAGACAAGATATATGATAGATTCACTGAGGGGCTTGCAGCGAACACTGGGACAAATTGATGATCCAAGTGCTAATGTTCTATGCCATGGCAGCATAGCTGAAGTAACATTAATGGAAGACATTTTTAAGACAGGTTTCACTGAAACCACAAAAGCAAACCCAAAAGATAACTTTCCACAAATAGCCAAAGAAAATCTAACTTTGAGCAATGCCTTTGGGATTAAGTTGTTTGCCAAAGGTATAACTAGGAAGGTATCTGAATGAAATTACTTGCTGAATGTAGTTATTTAAAGTTTAAACCAGTTATATCTGAAAAGTAGTTACCAAAATAGATGGCTTTGGCTTCAAAATAGCTGGCAATTTTTTGCCAGTGTGGCCCTTCCTATCTCATGAGAACCGTTCACATGGGATTAAAGAAGACTGTCTTCTATGGGTCGTGACTGGTGCAGAAGAAACAACTCTCCCAACACTGTGAAATGGCTATAGGAAGATGTGTGTGGTTTCCGGGTATGTTAGGGTTAAACTTGCATTCAGAAGAGATAATGTGTACAAATTGTAGGCCCGAAGAATGGGGAGACAAGAAATTGAGGAGGAAAGTTACAATCAGAGGCATTGTGTTAGTCTCAATGCTCTGTGAGACTGTGTGGTGCTTGCTATAGCAGATTTTGTGGGGGTGCTATGAAAAAGCTTTTCATCCTCCAAAATAATTAAATAAAAATGAGGATGCTCTGGAACGCTGCATAACTCTGGGGAATTTGTCTGCTCTGGAAAAAAAAAAATACTGAAAATAGGACATTAGATAGGATATAACTTATGAAATGTTAAGATTTCTTAAATTTGCAAATTTGCAAAATCCTATCTATAATTTTAAACAATGCATTCAAGTAGGATGGACATGTACCACTAAATTTTTAAATTTAAAGTAGTGACACATGGGATTGAAGTCAGGACTACCGTAATCGCACATGGTAATGAACTAAAGGAACAGGAAAGAACTCTATTTTTTATAAAATGTATATGTGTATATATACATATATTTACATATAATTATATGTAACCATTATTTATAACATGAGGTAAAAAAGAGAGCAGTTGAACATACAATAGAATTTTCATTTTGTTTGCTTGTTTTAAATACGCAAATATATGGTGATGACCTCTGAATGCTCTAGATGGAAGGATTCCAGAACTCTACTTCTTTGTAATTTTTCTTATTTTACTTACTTTTTCCTGTATTTGTATATTTAAGTATGTATGTGTATATATATATTTATTAGTGAAGCTGTGTTACTTTTCTCTCCTGTCTGGTTGAGAGAAAGCAATACTTTTAAGAAATTTATGCAGATAATGTACAATAGTAAAAATATTCCCAGTACAAGATATTTTAAACCATGTAATGTGATGTTCCAGGTTGATTGGATTCTTAGATGGAGTAAACTAAATGTGGCTTTATTGTGAAATGAACGCTCTTGCAGGCATTCCTTACATGTAGGCTTTTATTTAATAATCTACACACAACCTAAAGTTTAAAGCAGTGTGGATAAATAAAAGTAATTTTTTTCAATACTAAAAGAAATGCTTAAAAAGTTAAAAAATATTATAAATATTTGATCAATTTTTTGTTAAAAAGACTTCTATCAGATTAACTATATACTTTGATTTTAATTTGTTGTATCTCTACAATTTTATTGATATGTAGCAATAAGCCTTAGACCATATTCAAGAGAATACTTACTGAAAAATATTTGAGGCAGCTATTCTTTGGCCTTCAGTTGTAATGGAAAGAAATTATTTCTCATTGTGGTCCAGTATTTACCTTCTACTCATCTTCTACTTCTAACTTTTAGAGCAAGGCCAATTCCTCTTTCTCTGAATATATGTTGAGTATTTGAAGATAGCTATTTCACCCTCCCTAAGTTTTTCTTGTAGAAGCTAAAAATTCTAAGCGACGCAACTTTTTTTTAACTCAAATGTAAGATTTTATATCAGCCTCTGCTAACTTTCACTTCATTACTTTCTGTAATTAGTTTACTTTATGAAGATATCCAATATTTATTCTGGGATCCAGTGCATTAGACACTGCTCCCAAGTTTATGTCTCCCTGCTTTCAAAATGCACTAAGAAAACATTTACAAATTATAAAAGTAGAAGTCATCTTTATTTTCCAGTTTATGAGTAATCAAAAAAGAGGATGGTGATGATAAAATTATTGAAACCATCTTATGTGGATCCATTAAAAGTATTTAACTTATTTTTAAATGATAGATAAAATAGTCATATATGTATATATATGTCTTTTAAATATCTGAAACATTTTTTTATTCTAATAAGATAACCAGTGATACATGTTGTACTGTGTAAAAATATTTCCTGAATAATCAAATTAGACTCATGAATTAGAGATGATTTCTTTTCTTTTAACGTTATAAACACAAGTTTGGTAATTCAGAATAATGACAGAAATTCAATTTTGCAATAATACAAATTTAATTTTAAATAGGCTATATCATGGCTTTAAAATAAGGCCTTTGTGTACCTAAGTTGTGAAGAGTATGTTTTAGGGTTTTACCAAAGAATACTAATATACTTTTTTGCAGAAATAGTTTAGGCTGAATCTATTTTTAAAAAGTAATGATAAATAAATAAATAAATAAATAAATAAATAAATAAATAAATAAATAAGAGGTAAAGCAATCTCTAATGTCACTTCTAGTTTTTTTTAAAGCCACTAGAGAAAAATTTCTCTCTCTCTTTTTTTTTAATTTTAATTATGGTGACATTGGTTAATGAAATCCAGTAAGTTTCAGGTGTATAATTCAACAGTAAGGCATATATATATATCTCATTATGTATTCACCACCCATGGGAAGATAAAGCCAGATTTGGATCAGATTTGTTTCAAAGGAATTAAAAGGAATTAAAAGGGCAAGGCATTTTCAGGCCTTCTCTAGAAAGGCCTGGCACTGCTCCTCAAGGCAGGAGACATGGCATCTGATCCCAGCTCCGCCGCTGACCTGCCCTTTGATAGGTCACTGCTTCTCTGAGCATTAGTTCTTTCATTTGCAAAGTTACGGTTCAACTAGGTAATTTTCAAGGCCCCTTCAGTTGCACCACCTGCTCATTTTCAGCAGACCTGAAACCACCTGTCAGTCCCAGAACCAAATAATCCACCTCACACCACACCATACCTTTCCCAGTATGGATCAAATGTTCAGTGAGCATATGGTGATATTTGTCTTCACATCAAGCTAGCTATGGTGTCTGGGTAAAGGCTTTTATTCGTGTTTGTGTTATTTGTGTTTGTATGATGTTGCTGTTCTCATTGCAGATAAGACAGAATTAATTCACTCAAGATTACATGGCACAAGATATCTTTTTAAAAAGAAAAGAGAGTAGCAGCCGGTACTTGGCTGTAAGAGGAAAGACACTAGCAGCTAGTATTTGATATTTTCACAAAGAAAATATTTTGAAGTAGAAGAGGCGAAGATGAGAAAAGATAAATTGGGTAGTCTGGCATACTTACAATCTCAAAGGACTTTTTTTTTTTTTTTTTTTGCATATGGTTAAAACAAACAAAAACTCCAAACAAGAACAAAAAAGGTAATTTTATTGGCTCCCTTTCCTCTGCTGTCTTATCTCCTCTTTTAGTCCTCACAGCACTCTGAGTTTTCATATTTCCATGGACTCCTTTTGTCACAGAAAAAAAATGGGTCTCATAGAGCAAGTTCTTTGAACAGAACTGGAGGTGGTGGTGTCTCTTCCAGAGTAATTCATCACTAAAAACCATAGACTATTATCTCTTGACAGGAAAAGAAACATCAGAACATAAATTGCTAGAGAAAAATTACCTTCATTCTCACCTTCTTGCACTGCTGTTAGCATTTTAATTTCTTCTAAACTTTTTTTCTTTGCGTATGTGGTTGTAATGATGTATTAAAAACTATTGAATTGTACACTTTAAATAGGTATATCATATGATATGTGAATTATATCACATTAAAACTGTTTAAAATTTTTTTGAAAGACAAAGAAATTGATCATGATAGGCTCTTCCTTAACACCTAGAAGATGGAGCCCATGAGCTTCTACCTATGTATATAAATTCCATACCTTGTTTTTTTCACGTTTTCACAGAGCCTTTAATGGCTGTGTGCTAATCCTCCAGGGGCAAGTGGCAGAGTTTTCTTAACCATAATTTCCCCACGTTGAGTCTCCCAGAGTACTTTGAGGGTTGGACGAAGAAGTGGAATGACACAGAGGGATCAATCTTCAGTGTAGAAAACTTAAGTGCACTGGGAAGCAGATGGGGTAGAGATTTCGAACATAGAAGCTCATGGGCTCCATCTTCTAGGTGTTCAGGAAGAGCCCATCATGATCAATTTCTTTGTCTTTTAAAAAAATTTTAAACAGTTTTAATGTGATATAATTCACATATCATATGATATACCTATTTAAAGTGTACAATTCAATAGTTTTTAATATACTTACTGTGTTTGTGCAACCATCACCAAAGTCAATTTTAGAATGTTTGTGTTCAATTTCTCTGAAGATTGAGAAAGCAAATAACTTTATTTTGCATAGCATTTGAAATCAGTTTCCATTTGTTATTAGTTTTACAATTATTTAAAATGGTATTTCTCAAATGAAAAATGCCCTGTAGCTCTAGTGCTTGTAGCCCAAGACAGGTCAGAAAGTTTTGAGGAGGATGTGGGAGAGAGGTGAGTTCTCTTTTGATTAGTATGTGAGAGAGCAGATAGCAAACACTCTACCTTAGTGCCAGGCTCACTTCTGGGTTCCTATTGCTGGTATTATGTTTACTGCCTTGGCCTCCAGGCTGAAGCTCTTGGACTTGCTCCTGACCTCATGCTACACTGGAGTCCTCACCCTCTGTTTGCAAATCCCAGCCCCTGACACTTGCTTGGCTCTCTCCCCTGCACAAGCAGGTCCACCTGATCAGCCTTGTTCTGTTGTCGCCCATGCCCTACTTTGAAATCATGAGTGATTCCCTGCACTTAAGCAAGGCTCTATTCACCAACTGAATATAAAGAAGCCCATATTTCAAAGCTCATGTTTCCAAATTAAAAAATTCTGAAGTCTACTAAGAAACAGGGGTAAACTAGATTGAAAACTAAACCTCAGTGATTTTTTTTTGGGGGAGGGG
The DNA here is from genome assembly GCF_902729225.1 of Pteropus medius. NCBI lineage: Eukaryota > Metazoa > Chordata > Mammalia > Chiroptera > Pteropodidae > Pteropus > Pteropus medius. The sequence continues at coordinate 22,215,559 of NW_024349801.1, read as the reverse complement.
GTACAAAGATGTTTAGTATGTGCTATTTATAAAATTAAAATATCCATCAATGAAGGGTAGTTAATGAGTTACAATATAGCTCCATGAAATATTAGTCAGCTATCAATATTGATATTTATTAAAATTCTTTAATTATAAGCTTAAATGCTTATAATATGTTTGGTCAGAAAATCAGGATTTAACATTGCATATAAGAATGACCTCAATTACGTAAAACACACACATAAATAAATAAGCAAAATGTTATCTCTTGATAAACTTTTTACGCTTTTCTGTACTTTCTAAAATGAATATATATTCCTTTAATAGTCAGAAAAAAAGTACATATTTAAAAAAACAACTTTACTGAAATATATTTTACATATCATAAAATTTACTTATGTTGGGTCACAGTAGGTTCATGTTTAACTTTTTGAGACACTGTCAAACTATTTCCCAAAGTAGCTACATTAACTTTTATAAACTCCACCCCAGGATTTAAAGTCCACCTCTCTCGGCATTTAGTGTGCACCTGGATCTAGCTCTTTCATCCTCTTCTCAGCAGATCATCTTAGAAATTATTGAAGATTCCTAGGCGGCCTCCATATTTCCTTAAGCCCCGCCAATCAATGAACTCTCTACTTGGCTTTTCTGAGCTTTGGAAATTTCTATCACAAAGAACTTGAATATTCAAGAAAGAATGATACCTTTTGCCCAGTTGCCTGGCCCTTTTGGAAATTTTTTATGGTTATCCAATAGGCAACCTCACCTTGAAAGACTCTGGTCCACTCTAGATAGAATTTAATAATCAAGAATCAAACAAATGTTGACTACATGCCCAAATACTCTGCTAGGTGCTGTGGATTATATATATAAAAAAAAATCCTATGTTGTCTTTGCCCTTAAGAAACTTATAGTTTAGCTGAGAGGATAAAATGAAACACATACTCAACAGATTGAAGGTGACAGTAGTGTGCGTTGGGATAATGAACTAGAAAAATTAAATCAGACAGGAAAAGGAAGCAGAGGCGGTGAGATTTCATTTTTGTTGTTGTTGTTGAGCACTCACTGTGTGTTCTAATTACTGGAGACACAGCAATGATCGAAGTACACAAAATCCTTATACTTGGAGAGCTTACATTCTAGGAGGACATGACAATAAGCAAAAATAAGTAAATCACGTAGTCTGTTAGATAGTGGCAATGGAAAAATAAAGCAAAGAAGGGGGATAGGGAGTTGGGTGTGTGCGAGTTAAAATAGAGTGGTCAGGACCATGTCTCTTAGAAGGTGATCTATATATGAGCAAAGAGCTGAGGAAATGAAGGAATCAGTCATGTGGCTATCCAGGGCAAACAGTATTCCAGGCACAGGAAACAAGAGCAATGGGCCGAGGAGGGATGTGCCTGGCAGGTTTGAGAAACTATAAGGAGACCGGTAGGGCTGGGGTGAAGTGAGCAAGGTGATTAGGTCAGAAAGGCAATGGGGGACAATCTGGGAAGGGAATGGAGACCATTTAAGAACTTGTCTTCTCCCCTGAGTGAGATGGAAATCCAGCAGAAGGTGTTGAGCAGAGATAATTGGACATGCTTTAACAGAATCACTGTGGCAATTGTGCTAGGAATAGACTGAGGATAAACTGAAGGGTAAAACCATGGAAACCAATTAGGAGGGTGTTCAAATGATCTCTCAGGAGATGATGGGGATTTGAGCTGGGATGGCTGCAGTGGTGGTGAGTGTGGTTGGCATGTGGTATTTTTAAGCAAGGACCCACCATGAGCAAAAGACAGAGGTAATCAAGGAATACTAAAGAACCATATTTGACTCGGGCAGAAAAATGCTAAGTGAGGAGAAGTTGGAGATGAGACTGAGTAATTATGGTAGGACTGAATTTGGTAGGGTGTGTAAAGGAATTTGGAATCAGAAAAATAGGTTTTTTTACCCCAGTATATTAGTCTACTCGGTCTGCCATAACAAAATATCATCGACTGGGTGGCTTAAACAATGGAAATTTATTTTTCTCATAGTTCTGAAGGCTGGAAGTCCCATATTAAGGTGCTGGCCCACTGGGTTTCTGGTGAGGAATCTGTGTAAATTTCATAACACTGCAAATATGCTGATTGTGTTGTACCAATAGCTGAGAGAGGCAATAACTGAGAAGAGTAGGGACATGTCTGGTATAGGAGTGAAAGCTGGGTAGCACAAAGGTTAGCTTATGGCCTCTGGATTCAGACTGACCCAGGTTTAAGTCTCAGCTTCTTCACTCAGCAGTTTGACCTTGAACATATTATTTAGCCTTTATGTGCCTCGATTTTGTTAACTAAAAGGAACCTGGAAAAGAACAGTTGCTGCGAGAATTAAATGAGATCATGTATATAAGACATTCAGCATATCTTGGCACATAGTAGGCATTAAAATAATTAACTGATGGAAGTTGTCTTTTTAAAATCCAAAAGAGAAAACATTTATAGTGCTAAAAATAAGTGTTAAGCTTTCTGTGGAGTTCATTTAAAAAAAATCCAATTAGCTTATATGTCTTGAGAATTGTAGGAGTATCTTAGTCAAAAAAATTCCCACATCCCACTGGTAAAATGAGTTTTCTCACAATCCCATTCTTTGTGAGACTGAATACGGAATGCAGTAGAAATAGACAGGAATCCCACTCTAAGTTTGCTGACCACCAGATGCAAGATGACATTTTCTAAAGATATTTGCTGGATTTTTTTCCTCCAAATAATGAGTCATTATTGTGAGATCGTGTTTATTGTAAAACTCTTGTGTTCCTGCCATACATACCAAAACAAAAGGTCACTTTACAGGCACTTTATGTTACAGTCAAGAACAAAAGAAAGTAATATAATGCTGTGAAATGTCATACTGTAGCATGGTGGACAGTCTTGCTGTGCCTTTTTTATATTGGCTTAAAATATACACATTAGGAACAAAGCAAGTGGAAGAACATTTAATTGGATCCCATTTATGAAAAAATTATATGCCTTTTATGCACAGATAATTTCTGGAAGAGCAGACAGTAATCTGTTTATAGTAATTATATCCAAGGTCAAAGGATTCTTTTACTTTTCATTATATACCTCTGTGCACTCTCGAGTTTAATTTTCAAATAACAAACATAGTATTTGCAGAATAATTTTCTGAGCCATATAAAAATGCATATAGAAAAAAACTTTATACTTTCAGATTAAAAGTAAGTCTCAACGCTCTAGGTATAATTGAGGGAGAAGGGATAAAAAAAACTGTCATTTGAAATTGTCTTTCAAGATAAAAGGACATAGAGATAAATATGTGGGGGGGGCATGCACATGCACATGTGTATGTGTAACTATTATAATATTATGGCAGTTACTTACAGCCTAATTCATGTTGAGAACAAGGAGTTCTCATTACGGATTACTTCCAAGCACTCCCAGGTTATTCTGTGAACCTGGGGGTTAAGCCACAACATTTTTATGAAAACGAGGTGACCTAATGAAGTTCAATCCAGAAGAAACTCTTCTTCTCCTCAGAAGAACTCACATGTTCCAGTCACATTTCAGACAACAGGGATTACCACCTGCTTGTCCTACCTAGTCATCCACCTGGATATCGCTTTGCTGCTTCACCCAATTCTGCTCAACACTTTTTCTTCACTGAGTCAGAATAATGATTCAAAGGGCTGTAGCTGTATCATAAGGAGAATGGATCCCCTGATTCCACATTAGCTAAGTACTTTGATTTTTATTCTACACCCTCTTCCCAGCTCTAGGATATTATGATACGTCAGAAGGAGGATCATCTGCTTCTGGTGAACCTGGATCATTGAGTCATAATGATGTCGATGGTTGAATGTAAGGAGCAGACCATGTCAATGTTTGGGGAAATTTAGACCACAGTTGACTGCAGATAACTGAAACTACAAAAGAAAAACTCTGGATGGGGCCGGAGGGGGACTACTGTATAGTACTGTAGCTTCATATCTGAAGCTATATAAGATCTCTCCTCCTCACTTTGAATTTCCTCATGGAAAGTAAAGTATGCTTGGGTTTAGTTCTACAGTTGATTCTCATTATTTGAAGAGTTCATATATATGAATTCACCTACTTGAGATAAGCTTTGTTCAGGCATGAGTGTTGTTGGACACGAGTTAATGAGTCAATAATATGTATTAAACAAGGTATCTTTAAACAAAAACACACATAAAACAGGATGTGTCTTGATCAGTCGATGAATTGGCTCACAGGAACCTAGCTTTGTATTTTCCCAAGTTATTCTTAAAGAATAATTTAATGGATGGGTATATTAGTTTCTTAGGACTGCCATAACAAATTATCACAAACTTGATGGCTCTCAACAACAGAAATGTATTCTCTCATAGTTCTGGAGCCAGAAATCCAAAATCAAGGTATTACCAGGGCCACACTTTCTCCAAAGGCTTTAGGGGAATTCTTCCTTGCCTTTCTCCAGCTTCTCGTGGCTCTTGGCATATCTTGGTGTGTGGCAGCATAATTCCAATGTCTGCCTCTGTCTTTGCACTGCCTTCCTCTTTGTGTGGATCTGTGCCCAAATGTCCCTCTCTTTTCTTTTATAAAGACACCAGTTATTGGATTTAGGGCCCATTTTAAATCCAGGGTGTTTTCATATTGAGATCTTTAACTACAGTCACACATTTCTTAACAAATAGATATGTTCTGAGAAATGCATTGTTAGGCACTTTAGATGTTGTGTGGACATCATAGAGGGCATTTACACAGATCTAGGTAGCACAGCCTGATACACATTTAGGCCATATAGTATAGCCTATAGCTCCTAAGCTATAAATCTGTATAGCCTGTTACTGTATTGAATACTGTAAGCAAGTATAACATAATGGTATTTGTGTATCTGAACCTAACTACATGTACAAAAGGTACAGTAAAAAAGTGGTATAAAAGAAATGGTACATCTGTATAAGGCACTTATCATGAATGAAGCTTATAAGTCTGGAATTTGCTCAGGGTGAGTCTGTGAGTGGTGAGTGAATGTGAAGCCCTAGGACATTATTGTACACTACTGTAGATGTTTAAGCACCATACACTTAGGCTACACCAAATTTGATTAAAAAGGATTTTTCTTTAATAAATTAACCGTAGCTAACCGTAACTTTTTAACTTTATAAACTTAAAAAAACCCTTTTCGGCTCTTTTGTAATAACACTTAGCTTAAAACACAAACACGCTGTATAGCTGCACAAAAAATTTTTCCTTTATATCCTTATTCTATAAGTTTTTTCTATTAAAACTTTTTTTTTACTTTTTAAACTTTTTTTTTTTTTTGCTAAAAACTAAGACACACACACACATTAGCCTAGGCCTATACAGAATCAGTATCATCAATATCACTATCTTCCACTTCCACTCTTGTCCCACTGGAAGGTCTTCAGGCAAGGACATGCATGGAGCTGTCATCTATGACAACATTGACTTCTTCTAGACTACCTCCTGAAAGACGTGACCAAGGCTCTTCTTGAGGAGGTGTCGCTCTTTTTAGAAATATGTTCATGGTGTTTTTCTTGGTTTATTTTTTTCATCATAGAAAGACAAAATAAACAAATACAGAACAAAAATGGCAAAATAAGCAAAAATAAAATGGATATTAAAAAAGAAAAAATAAAAATTATATCCTAATAAATATGAAGATCTAGACTAGAATATATTTCTGAAAACAAATAAATGCTAAAATAGCATAAAATGAAGAAACTTGAATAGATAAATAATCATATTTGAAAGGATGAACAATCACTAAAAGAATGAAAATAGTAACTTAAAAATCTTACTATTTTTTAAAATATCTCAGTCCAAACAGCATTACAAATGAGTTCTTCCAAAGAACAGATTATCCTCATATTATATACATATTTCTCTAAAAAAACAGAAATAGAGTGAAAGGTTTCCTAGTCATTTTGTGATATAATATAAATAACCTTGATAATTAAATTGATTAAAAATAGCCCAAGAAGAGAAAATTATAGGCCAATTTCACTTAAGAACATAGATGGAAAATCTCTACATAAAATATTGGCTAATAAATCTAACATTGTATTAAAGAAGAATATGTAATCATCAATTTGAGTTTATCCTATAAAGTAGGGCTGAGTTAATGTTAGAAGACCTGAGGGTAATTTACTACATGAATAGGCTAAAAGAGAAAAATCACATGTTCGTCTTACTAGGTCTAGAAACTTTTAATAAAGCTCAAAACCTATTTACGATAAGAAAAATACCGACACATGTTTTAGGAGACTAGAAACAGAAGGAAACTTTATTTAATAAAAGCTAACTCCCCAAAACTAATCATGAACCTCATACTTAATGGAGAAACTCAAGATGCTTTTTCTTTGAAAGAGACAAGAATGCTTGCTATTATCACTACTGTTTCTTGTGTTATTGGAGCTACTGAGCAATGCAGTGAGATAAGACAAAGAAACAAGAGGCATAGGGATAGAAGGAAATGTGTAAAAATATAATTATTCTCTTGATAATGATTACCTACATAGAAAATAACAGATAAATCAATAGACCAACTATTGATAGAACATGGTTCTTAAGGCTGATAGATGCAAAAATCCGTATGCAAATATCAATATCTTTCTTCTACCCCATAAAGTCCAACTAGAAAATGTTTTAGGAAATAAGAAACCATAAACTATAAAGATTTAGAAATTAATATAAAAAAGAATGTTTCAGATTTTTATAGAGTAAAACTAAAAACTCTTTTAAGTGACATAAAAAGAGACTTAAACTGATCTCCAAATTCAATACAATTCCAATTAAAACTCTACAGGCTTTAAGGAAATGTGACAAATTGATTCTGAAATTGATATAAAAAAGTGAAGGTCCACGAATACTAAAATAATTTTCAAAATGAGCAGCAAATTGGGTGAGAAGATTCTCTTGTGATTAAGACACTACTCAGCTCAGTAATAAAAACACAAGTTGGCACTGGTGAAGGAACAAATAGAATAGTTAAGCAGATTAGAAAACACAGAAATATACCCCTTGTATATGTAATTGAAAAAGGTGACATCACATATCAGTAAGGAATAATAATTTAATACATGATACTGAGACGATCGGCTCATTACACAGAAAAAAATAAAGTTTGATTCCTACCTCAAAACATACACCAAAATAAACTCCAAATAAAGAATAAAATATAAAGGGGGAAATTATAAAACTATAAAAGAATTTTTTGTGATATTAATGTAAGAAAGGATTTCTTAAACAAGATCCAAAACGTATGGGTGGTGAGGGGGAGAAAATGGATAGCTTTAACATCAAAATGAGATTTCTCTCCAATGAAGGAAACTAAAGACAGTGCTTCAAAGGATATTCACAAGTCTTAAAAATAAAACAGATAAGAAGTTAATACCTAGAATGTACAATGACTTCCCACAAATCAGTAAAAATAGGCAGCCAATAAAAGGTTGTAAAAAATATATAGTCCATAGAAAGAGAAACCTGAATGGCTAATAAGTTTATGAAGAGATGTTCAAGTTTACTAGTAATCATAGAAATGTTTAATTTAAATATAACAGTAAAATAACACTTTAGAAACTTGGACGTTATCAAGGGCTATCAAGGGTAGAAGAAAACTGGAACCCTTAGGCTACTGGTTGAAACATAAATGGCATATCCGTTTTGATTAGTAATCTGGCAGTACTTGGTAAGATTAAGTATTATGCCCTAAGACCCACTATTTCCAGATATACTCCCCAGGATAATTTTTTGTACAAGTCCGTAAGGAGATAGGTATAAAATGTTCATCACAGGATTATTTACTGTAGTAAAAATTTGAAAGGAACACAGATCACAGGAGAAATGAATTAAATTGTGGCATATATATGAGATGGAAAAGACCAGACAGTCAGGAGTAATGAACTAGATTTGAAACTAACAAAAAGCTTCAAAAGGAATGAAATTTATATCATTTATGGAAATTAAGACGTTCATATTATTTTTTCAAGATATACACATATCTAAAAAATAAACCGAAAGGACATGATGGTGTGCCATATGCCAAGGATTATGATTTTCTCAATTCTGAGTATCTGAGGTTAAAAAGAGGCACTCAACTAAGGAAACTGCAACTCAGAAAGGTTAAGTGCCAAGGTCTCAATTCATGGCCAACTGCAGAATGTAGGTCTCCTGTTATGTAGATCTTTCTACTTTACTACACTCCTCTCCCCTGGGAAGTTGTATTTTGTCTTCAGAAGCACAATCCCACTTGTCAATTGTTTCATGATTTTCGATTACGAAAAATAACCACTATAATTCTGAGATATCATCAGTAAATTTAATTATTCTACTTGCTTTCATGGGCACTCAACTATGTAAGCAAATGTGTACTTTCAGATAAAATATAATAATTTCAGGATAAGGTGTGTTCTTGTTCCACTGTTAGTTTGAGATTACTCAAAATACCAACCCTTGTCACAGTACTGTTTATATTTGAACTAGTTCCTTGGAGACGAATCCAAACATTTTAGGAATTCATGATTTTGGTAACATTGACATTCAGCTATATTAATATCCCAAGATATAATGAAAATTGATAAGCTGAAAAGGCTTCTTTACATATATGACAAATCCATTCTTCATAAACACTAAAAGGTTTGACAGCTTTTGTAGGGAGATAAAAATGTTAGGTAGGGCCATAGATATCAGGCAATCTCATAGTAATACATATCAAAGGAAAAAATTTCGGTTAAATACTTATAAATTCATAGTGCTGGAAAGGGAAAAAAAGGTTTTAAAATATTTTATAGGAGATACTTTGTAGAAGGCTGTTTGTTATTAATGTTTGGGTTATGGTCTGCTGTTTCAAAATTTGTTATCTTATTTAACATTCAAAAAATATAAAAAGGACAGATTTTTCTTAAACCTTCCATTTCTAATGAGAAATGAAGGACAGTGACTGTTTAAAGTTCCTCACAGTCCACCAGAAGAGCTGGAACATCCCCATCATGCCAATGAAAATGCTCATTAGCATCTCCAAAAAACTTTACTTTGCTAGATCCTAGGGCTCTTCTTTGACCTCATCTTATTGAGGTTCGGTTGATCAGTTTTGAAATACCTAGCTTCTGTGATATTACTGTTTTTTTTTTTTCCACTTGTTTCTTCGGCTGGCTCTTCTGCTGCCTTTTTTTTTTTTTTTGCTAAAATATGCTTTCTCAGTCTTCCCATTTCATTAAGTGACACCACTCTCTACCAATTGCTCAGTAAGAAACCTGGGAGCCATCCTTGTTGTCTCTTTCCTTTATAACCTTCAATTATAATTGGCCAATTGTGATTCTGTGCACTCCTTTTCAAATCCTAGTCTAGAAGCCTCTATTGTCTTTCACCCAGACTTCTGCAAAGGGCTCCTGCTGGTCTCCCTGGTCACACTATTGCCCCATATAATCATTGCTCCACACAATATTCAGAATCATCTTTTAAAATGGCATACCAGAATTTAGATTCCCAATGGCTTCCCGTTGTATTTAGAATAAAATCTCAACTCATTATCCCAAAGTATAAAACGACTCATTATCTGGTCCCTGACCACCTTTCAACATCGCATTCCATCTTGCTTGAATTTGATATATACTCCTACCATTTTAGAGGCATTTAACTTCTGCCTGGACCGCTCTACCCTGAGATTTGCATGGCCAGCTCTTTTTCCTGACCCTACCCAATAACGTACATCAGTTTGGAGTCTATATTCATTCACAATACAACTCACTTTTAACACGTCCAAGATAGGTACCCTTCTTCGGTTAAAGGCCATTAATCTACAGAGGATCAATCATAAAACATAACAAAGGTTTCTATAAATTTCCAGTTATTAATCTAAAAATTGAGTTAGGACCATAAAACAAATACATAACTCAAGATATTATATGTATATTGTTTATATGGTTCCACTGCTGGTTGAATATAGCTGAAATAGGGAGAAGTTTATCTGCCTTACTCGTCACTTTGCAATTTGGAAGGTCAAAAGATGTGCGATATGCAAAGTAACACTGGTTTTATACGTTTACATTGGAACCCTGGCCATGAAGAATTTGTTTGAAAGCTCTTTTGACTTTCAAAAGCTGTCTGATTGCATTATCCTACTTTGAGATAAGGGTTGCCCCATTTCACTAGGTTGAAGGTTACACCTGAGAACATTATTTTTGGATACATAATCCAGAACTGGTTTCTTAGATGTTGCAGCCCTTTAAGGGTTCATTTTAAAGCATCATAACAGGGATTTGAGAGAGTACTTTTCTTCCTCCACTTCTTTCCTTGGCTTAATTTCCTACTGAGTAATGTTTTATACTGAAGGACTAATTTCTGAGGTATTTGTTTGCAACATGAATTGTTCCAGGGCAGATCATTAAACAGGGTTCTGGAGAAGCCAACTCCTCTGCTTGAAAGCAGAACAAGATAATCTTAAAAGTGAAAAACATTTAATATCTGATTTTCAACCCAAATGAACAAGATTTTCAGTACTACTTTCTGAGAAACATTTAAAAAACATTGAAAAGCTATTATACTTAAGTATACATTATTGAATTACTTGTTCAAGTACATAAAGTATAATGTTTAAAGCCACTGTGCTGGCCTTGTGCTAATTGAAACATATTTACACAATAAATATTTAAGAGGTAGATTATATAATTATTACTGATAAAGTAATAAAAAAAATCCTTGAATACCTAAGTCTTAAAGGATCTTGCGACCCATCCTGCACATATCAGTCGATTCTCTAGAAGAAACGGTGAGACTTCCAATTTAGGGTAGACATCCTCTGCCACACTCCTAGTCACCTGCTTTTTACTACCTAGTATGAAATCAAGGAATTTGTTATATTCAATACTTATAAGCTAGTATTTTTCTTAAAAGGAAATTAAGAAAACTCATAATGCAACTATGTAATAACTTTCAAAATAAAACAACTTGGCATTTTTCCATTGCTCTATTTCTTGGTTGAGATACATGAAAACTTTTTAAACAAAAACTAGATATTCAACACAGCATTAATATGGTACTACAATAGTAACTAAACATATGAAAACTTTTAACAACTTCATGGGATGATTAAAACTTAAAGATTACTTTTTTAAAACTGTAAACTCACATAAGATTAATGATAATGACTTAACCTTTATCAATTGACTTGAAGATGCCCTATTTCAGAATTAAAGAAAAAATTTCAACCTAATTCTTTTAAATTATGTAAATTTAGACAGTCCTCCATGTGAAACCTAGTCATAAGGTTTCACATGGAGGACATAAACCTTAATAGAAGTTATTGGTACACTGAAAATTCTTTTCATGGTATAGACCTGAGTCAGAAACAAGTGATATTAAATAATGGAAAGTGGGAAAAAAGTTATTGTGGTGGAACAGGGAGTTTTGTATTCTCACAAGTGTAAGTATGCTGGCTTTCACTGGCACTCTCTACACACACACACACACACACACACACACACACACTCACTGGCCAGCCATTATTGTGCAAATACTGACCAAGGTTTAAAATTTAAAATCCTGGCCAAAAGAAAATAAAGTTGACCCCCAATAGTAAGATAAGTATTTAAGAAATATTTTTTTCTTGTCTATCACAAGGTTTTAAGGTAGAGTTGACATCTACCTTCAATGTCAGTTGATGGCATAAAATTGATTTTTAATTATTCCAGCAGGTTTTTAAATAACATGTGACACCAAAGAAGCAAAAACTTAAGAGAAACAGATATTGGTTTCTTCTGGATCATTACCCAAGTAAAATCTTTTCAAGATTCAAAAGCAAATTAAGTGATAATAAATTTTAACATTTTGAGAAATATTTAGAATCACTGACACTTGTTTCACGGTGCTTAGTATCATAAAACATAAATCCTCCTCCAAATGGCGTTACTATTTTAACTTGCTTTGAAATTCCAAAAGTTAAACCTTTTAAAATCTTACCTAGAGATTCAAAGAGAAGTAAACAAAATGTTTGAACCATTGGTAATCCACACCATTAAGGGCACACACTAGTTATAAGATGCATAGTAAAATTTAATAATCCTGAGTTAAAAAGAACCTGATACGCTTACATTAAAAAATAATAAGAAACTCTGATATGTCTACATTACCGAAACTCTTATAAATTATTCCTACTTATAACTGTATCAAAACAAATATAGGATGCTGCTGGGGTGGGGACACCTGATGCAAAAACAAAAACAAGTAAAACCTCCAAAAAGAGAAAAATTTTAATTCTGGTCACACAAAGTACAAAGCCCTTGAGCTTCAAGTCCTGAGACCTGACACCCAGTCTCTTCTTCCAAGTACCTAGATAGTACTAACACTTTTAAAAGTCAGTTCCTTATAATGTTATGTCAATTGTATCTCTAAAAAAATTGAAAAAGCCAATTTATTGTTACATTATCTCAGTTCAAAATGATGTTCTCTCATATAAAAAATATAACTCCTAGCTTTACTAGAGTTTCGTATGCCTAAGTTTCACATTAAAGACCTAAATCAAAAGAAAACTTTCAGGTTTATTTAAAAACAGTACTAAAATGTTTTTAAGTGTAGCCTTGGCAAATAAATGGTTAGAGTATCTCTGAGTCCTTTAAAAAGGTAAGAGGCAATTAAGAACTTTTTAATCCTATGGACTGACCTGATTAAATTTTGTACCAACATAATCTGCTTCATATGCTGATTGGACATATCCTCACCCTCATCTGTACCCCAAAAGTGTACTTACCTGTTTTTACTGAAGAATCATAAATAAAAACTATTGATTAAAATATTTCTTTAGAAATTTTTACCATCATGAGTATTTTAAAGTATCAAGAATAGCTGTTTTTCAGTCTGTGACAAACCAGTTTTATTATAAGGTTAACAAAAAGTACTATACTGCCCACAGTGTAGCCATTTAAAACAGGTTCTACTAAAACTATAACTCCCAATGTGAAATCAGATTCTCAGTCGTGTTAAAAGATACACTATTAACATTTAGCTAAAAGGGACTCATAATGAAAGCAGTACTTATTAGTCAGCTCATCTTTAAAAAAAAAAGTTACATTAAGATGTGAAGAAAAAAATATTTAATCAAGAATTTAGAAATTAATTGTAAGAGCTAGAATGAGCAATGGAAATCCAGCTCTTGTAGATAGTATCTATTTGTGGCAGTCAAAGTTTGTTGTGGAGTAAGTTTAGGTTTAGGGGTAAAAAGAAAGAGGAGATAAATAGTATTACAATCTGACGTAAACAACTTGTTACTAGTTTTCACAAAAGGGTAAGATTTAACTGCAATTTAAGTGCTAAGAATCTGCCAATTTTTTACTTCTTGCAGTTATATTTGATAAGCAATCTCTAAGATTTCTACTCTGTAAGATTTGATGCACAAGAATATAGAAAATATTTAAAGGAAAAAATAATAAATTGTTTTAAGACTGTTAAGATATAGCAAAAACCTGTGTTCTAGAATAAATGTGGCAAATGACTTTTAAAAAAAGAACCAACCTATATCTAGGTAATATTAAACAAAGCCTATGTGATACATACAATTACATGAAGATTATTATATAACTTTGGATATTGTTATACACGTAGCCCAGTTTCCTAAAGAATAACAAGTGCATGCTTTCCCTCTAGAAACTGGAGATGCACAACTGAACGCAGCAAAGATATCACAGGAGACCTGGGCATTATAAGAGTTAGAAAGTAAGGGTTAAATCACGCCATTCACATATTTTGATTTCTAATTCCATCAATTCAGAGTTAAGCAGGGCTTTTTTTCCAGACTTAGCACATGCATACATATTTGAATACAGGCACAGAAACTTGTCATTTTTATTTGGGTAACAAAGGGTCTCCAAATGATATTGAAAAATAAATCCTAATTATCACTCCTGTAAAAAATTTAGCACACTCGTCACAAATGATTTATGTAAAAGAGAAGAAAATACACATAATTTTATATCTTAAATTTTTTTATTCCCTACCATAGACATTAATTTTATCTTTCATTTTCTTCGTTTTCTACAATTTCCAACTTGCACCTGTATTTAATACTGCTTTAATCTGAAGACATTAACTGATTGCTTTCCTAAATCTAAGGATTATATAGTTTTAGTATAAATATATATCACATATTTTCGTAAAATTTTGACAAAACCGAATAAGCATGCCTTGTTCTAAGTCCATGCTCTTTCCACTGTTTATAAAATCTGATTTAATGATCAAAAATTCTTGGTTTCATTCTTCAGTTACAACAGTCTTCCTTCTGAACTGCCACTCACTTTTTACATAATAACAAGCAATAGAAAAACCAAAGAAATTATCTTAATCTTAGTTCTTCCTTTTGACACTATAAAATAATGTGAATTTTTTTTTTTTTTTTAAATCAAACAAATACATCCAAAACTCAATACATTCAAATGAGCTGCGTTTCCTTTAAGGTAGTCACCTTGGCAGGCCACAGTTCATTCTCTTAACTATGCTACCACAGCTCAAAATACCTTTAAAACTCTTTTGGAATCGCCTTCAAAGCCAGTTGCATACTTTCTAGGATTACCTCAAAGACTGACTAAATTTTTAGAAACCATCAAAAGTCATTTGGTGCCAAATAATGGCAATTATACAATTAAGGTTGATAATACATAAAAAAACAAAAGCAAAAACAATGTGGATTCAAAAAGTTAATGGTGTGTGTGACTTAAATTAGCTCTGAATGCAATTCTAAAAGAGCAAATCCCAAGATTTTGAGCAATGATAAATTGCATGATCGCTATGCAGGGTAACATTCATTTAGCTGTCTATGTTCTGGCATATTTGTTTAAAGTGAACATTCTGAGAGTTAGAATTAATTCTCTTAAAAAGTAATATCATTCTTAAAATTTCTTTTTAATTCCTTTTAAGCATCACTGTCAAAGTAAGTACTATGCAAGTGTTTTGTTAGAAACTAGTTCTACTTACTTTATCAATAAAGACTTACTTTAAAAACTTGAAAGCAAATAAACTTATCTGCTCCCAGTCTTTTTAAAATCGTTAACTGAAGATAAACTTTGAAATTTCTAAGATACTAAAAATCAAAACAAAAACCCAAGTGTAATAAAAACACATCAAGAACCAAACTACAATTTCTGAGCTGCACTGTTTATTTTGCTGCTTGAAACCTAAGTGACAGTATGCCACTATAATTATGGGGTTTCATCTAAACCTTTACTACACTGCAGGTACAGAAATATACGGACACATTTTTGGAGAACTGACATTTTGCAAAATGCAGCAAACATTTTAATTTATACATGAGAAAAGGAAGTGTTCAAAAGGGTATGCATTTCAAGTTATTGCAGGTTATTTGTGAGAGAATTTCTGCAGGTAAAACATGTTTAAATTTAACCAACAGTAGCGTGTCAGTGTATTTAAAATCATGACAAAAATCTTCTCTCTGGTCATGTTGCCCATGACAAATTACTACGATGTTGTATGTTTAGGGCAAGATGTCAATACAGCATAAATCCCATGGCATTTTGGTTTTCTTCTGGAGATTAAAGCTGTTTTTCTTGGGATAAATGCAGTAGCAAAACACAAACCAGTTGATCAAAAAAAGCACTTCTGCCATAACTCCAATAATTTTCAGGACACATCAACCGACAGTAGTTTTGCCATTCCCAGTTCTTTTAAGAATTACATCTCTGCACTGTTGCCTTAAGTACGTCTGTAAAAGCTTGTTCTCTGTTAAGCCAGTTTACTGACTACGGCCTGGTTGAGAGAATTTAGCTGGTTGGTCCATTTATCTAGTGCAGTATATCGGGCACCACCCCTCTTCTGATGATCCAGTTCAAGGAGTTGGTTGACTTGATCGATTCGGCCATGAATAGTGCTGGAAATAAATAAAAGAAGACATGTCTACAAACTATTTTTACTAAGCATATCTTCTAGATTAATACTTCATAAAATATTCACAATATTAATAAATACAAAAGAAAAAACTGCTGCCTACATAAATGACTGAGTTCAGGATTAATTATAACATTTGTTATTTCATTTGAATTCTAGACATAAACCAGATTTCAGCTACCTTTCATCAATTTCGCTGAAAGAACCAGCAGGCATAGACTTACCCAATTGATCAAGAGCAAATGTAATTTGCGAAGTTTTAAATAACACACTGCTTTTAAGAAAGATAATTTCAAAACTATTGTATACTATACCTTATACATAAAAAAACACTACTCATTAAATAATTCTCTAGCTGCATATGGGTCATATATTGAATTAGAAATCCTTCTGAAAAACCATTTAGAACTTTTTCAGAGATCATGTGCTTAATATCCTCATTCATCAAAAACAATCACACAAACATACATATATATCTTTTAATAGAAAATCACAGCCAGAGGGTGTTTATGAAAAATCAAGAATTCACCTTCTACCTTTGCCTTCAATATTCAAACTTTATGGTCCTAAATATATTGTGATAAAATAGCCAAGTACTTACTTATCCAATATGCACTGCACCAGCAAGCTCTCCACATCAGCTACATCTATGTTTAACTCCTAAGACAAAAGACTCATTATAATTCTACTAATTAACTTATGATTTTATATAAACAATTATTCTGATTTTAAATTCATTTATACCACTTACAGGAAAATTAGTGAAGGGAAAATTTAAAAGAAATTTCATTATCACTTCAAAATATTTCTGAGAACACAGGTCTGATAAAATTTAACTTTGTAACTTTTAAAGTATAGTCCTACCACAATTATATCATGGTTGGGGCTAACCCTTCATCAATTAAATATTTTAGCCAGTATTCTTTCTTCTATAATTTTCTCTGAGGTTGAAAGAATCTTTAAAAAGAAATTTAATGATCTTTAATTCTCTTTTCTGTTAACTCAATTTATACCAGGAAAACAGAAAAGTTCACATGAAAAGTGAGGGCCTTAAGTTATGCTATACTTAAGAAATGTAAGACCAAAAAATGTTACTAAGTAAGAACTGCTCTTTTAAATGAAAAGTATACTGCATGTATAATTACAAATTATAAATATTATAATCCATGAATATAAGTACCTTAGAAATAAAAGGAATATGTATTCTTGTGTAAGGCTTAATTAATTTTATAAGCACTTGTGTTCTGATGTTTCGCAAAAGCTCTGAAAGACAAAAAATAAAATACATTTGCATTCAACAGTTTCTATATCTTTAGGAACCATTATGTACTTCTAAATCATATTAATTAACTTTTTATTTGTCTTCCTAAAATACTTCTTTCTGTCTGGCAAGAACATAAGGTATTTGGATCTAAAAATATTTGGGTCCAATAGATGCACAGCATGATTAGAGGCTGTGTCTCCCATAATTGCTCATACTGTGATTCTGCTCATACTGTGACACTACCTAAAATATCTCCTTGCATTCTCAATAAATCATCATTTCCTCTACAGTTAATATCTTTCAAGAAGCTCTGATTTACACCAGACAGACTGTGGAGTTCATGCGTAAAGCTTCTACATTTTTCTATATTCACAAAGTGCAGAATCATTCTAGGTTCATATAAGAACTTTAAAAATTCCTGTTGAAAGAGAAAAAAGGTGGGGAACAAAAAGAACATTACTTCAAAAGTAGTCTTTGGATTTTCTTGATGCATATGGAATTTAAGTATTTAAATGAGTTGTTCCAAACAGTCATTTGAAAACTCTCCAATAACTCTGTAACAGGTGGGAACACTGTTAGAAGAGGCCCCAGAACAAAGGGATGATTGTCTTTGTGAATCCAATAGAGCTGTTAAAAATCTCACACATTTACTGTTACAATATTAGTTTACCTTTCAAAGTAAATGCAACTCAGCATTATCTATAGCAGGCCGTTTTCCAAAGCTTTTGTTACTTGTCAAAAATAAATCCTAAAAATTTAACTTAGAATCTAAGCATTGGTAATAAACATGCAACAATAACTAAATTAGAATAAAAAGGTAAAAAGGACAGCCATCTTAAATGAAACAGACATCATGTAAGAATTTGATTATGTTAACAACATGGTATTGGGTAATGATATCTTTAAAACATCTTTATAATTTTAGGGAGTATCTTATTCCATGACAACACTTAGAAACATTTCTATAGTTTTCCATAAAGTAAAGGAAAACAGCTTAATTCTATTCAGTTCCATTAAGAAGCACTGTTTGACAGTGACAAAGAAAGTAATAGAATTCAGTTAGCACAAAGAATATACCTTCAATGTGTTCTCTTATGAAAGGATCATCCATGATGTTGCTGTGATTTGTTTTCAGAATCTTTTCAAATTCAGTGATGTCATTATTCTGATAGGCACTAACAGAAAAAGAAAAGTATATTTTTGGTCAAACATGAAGTCATGTAAAATTGGATAATCCAAAGAACCTGTTTCTCAATTTTTATATGCAAAAATCTAAATTATATTATAGTTTCTACTGTGGAAATTGGAGTTATACACACATCCTTCTGCAAATAAAATGAATTTCCTTTTTCATGCTTTTGGTTTTATTAAGAAAAGATTAAGTATATCTTTTGGGGTTATATATTTACACATAGCTAATTTAAATCTTAGTATTGTTAAGAATTGGCATCAGTTTAATAACTGTTTAATGCTTGATGCTTTCAAATTCAATTGTGCATTTAATCTCTAAGAAACCAAGTTTCATGCATACTACTGTACGGAGTTTGGTCCTGTCTTTCAAATAAGACAGTATATACTTTCTGAAGGTTATTCAGAAATATAGCTTCCTAATTTTTTTCTTCTAGAGAGCTACCAGCAACTGCCAAAACTTTTCAAAGGGACCATTGATTCCTAATTTTCTCTAGGCTGAAAATTCCACTGAGGTACACAGCAGAAAATCATATCAGTAGTGGATCATTAGTGCCAAATGGGCCACATGCACAAAGTGGAGAGTGATGGACCCTGCTGCAGAAGGCCAAAGGCTGATTTATATTCATGATTCTCTGAGGTGTCTAGTGTCTACGCCTGAAATAATTCTGTAAGGCACTATGGGGATTGCTAAAGGTGCTGAGAAGGAAGAAGCCAACCTTCTGGATATGGCACCACTGTCTGCTTTATATGTAAGACATATCATCAGCCATTCTGCACGCCCTCTGCTGTGCTTCCATCTGTTGGGTCGCAATGTAACTTCATGTTAGGGGCAGGTGATTCAAGCGCTTCAACAGGAATTATTTTCCTCTAGTCTGCTGGCAACTGACTAGGAAGATAAAATTAGGAAGCATTACTTTCTTACCTACCCCAAATGTATTATTGTAATATACTACAGGAGGATATATTCAAGTAGTGAAAACACTTGCACGCACGTGTATTTTAACCAAGAGACATTCTTCCACTATTCATGTGGCTTAAAAAAAAATCTTATACAAACTGTGGGAAACATAAGCCACTTGATTTGGTCAAAATTTACCATTTTAAGTTTCCGAGATCCAATATAAAGGAGATAAAGTAAATATATAAATATAGCTATTACTTTTTAAAGGTCTGATAAATCAGTCCTTTAATCCACTTTAATCAACTAACCAATTTAATTTAGGTGAAATATTAATGTCTAGGGCAAATTTTCCCTCAATATTTAAGAGTTTTAAAAGTTTAAACTGTTACTTTAGCAATTTAACTTTATAAACAATTTTTTAAAAGTACTATGAAGTTAATTAATTTCTAACCGAATCATCTTTTAGTTACGTGGCCAAATGTAGATGGAACAAACTGTCTGAAACAAAGATGGAGAACTCTCTTTTCATACCTAAAATCAACTTACTTCAGCAAATATGTATTAAATAGTTAAAGAAATACACAATAAAGACACTGATTTTTAAATGTTGCAATTTAGGGTTTTTATGTCCTAACCATTCCTAGTTCCCTTAAAACAAAATCATTATTTTTGTTACAGCTAAAATTAAGGTTTCCTTAAAAAAAAAAAAGAAAACCTAACTTGTAAAAATCATAGCCAAGCAAAAACAAAGGAAATTGAAGACATTTTACGTAGGAACTTAAACAATATCATGAAATAGCCATTTTCTCTAAGTATACAAAATTTACATGTAGGTAACTCATAATTTATAGTCTAATAGGACTTTTTTTTTTAAATGAAAAAGACAAGAGAATGTCTGGTCATCTAAATTATCTACATATATCCACAAAAAAACCTCTGTACTATGTTCCTACCTCTGTACTATAAATCTACTTTTCTTGCCTTGGTATACTCATTTGTATAATCTAAAACAACGGACTTGAAGAAATGTAGTAAGTTTCTCATACTTTTCTACAAAGAAAGCCAATTAAAGCTTAGGCTCTATTTATTCCTGGTGCAGAGGAAAATTATTCTTGCTCACTGATTTCTTTTGCAAAAACAGGCCTTTTCTATTTTCTAGGCTTTCCACTTGGTTTTATCTGCTATAATTTTAATATTAATTATGGCAGGATTTTTGGTTGTTAAACATCATTAGTCATATCTTTCTCCATAGAAGACATCAATAAATCCTTGGGCTTCTTACCAGCATGACCCCTCAGTTACTCATCTCATAAAATTATGAGGTAAAAATTTTTTAAATTATTTCTTTATCTTGTCAATTGAGAAAATAATGAGTAAAGAAATTGTCTTAATAAAAATTTTCGACTTATGTGAACCAATTCACAATTTCATTTTGGATTAAGGCAGGTAGAAATAGTAAACACTGAAATTTTAAAAAAAAATCTATAATCAGTTTTCTACTAAAAAACAGTACACACAGAGAAGAAAAAGCAGCTGATACTTTATAAAATCTCGTGACTGAGAAAAGCAGCACTAATAAGTTTTTATCTTCAGAAGATAAAATGTTATTTTTTAGTATATTTAGTATATTTCAACCCAAAATACAAAAGAGTAATTGCTGAGAATTAACTGAATTCTGAAGTTCTCCCCTTTATTTACTGCTTTAAGGAAATTTACCTTAACTGAAATATAAAATCTTACCTTACTAAATTCGTCATTGCTAGAATTTCTGGATCATTTTTGTACGGTTTGGCCTAAATATAGTAAAAAAAAGAATTAACTATGTATATGTACAAAGTTTACTTCCATAAAAGACAGTTGATAGAAATTAATAATTAGAGCACATGCATACCTCCTGTGAGTCAAATGGATTTATTCCCGATTTCATCAGCATATTTGCTAAGACCAAATATTTTAAGCAAGTGGTTCGTCTTGGACTTCCTGATTCATCATAATTCTTAAAGGCTTCAAAAAAATCAGTGTGTGCCTTTTCAAATTCACCTTCTCTCAAGTGCATTTTACCACCACATTCTGTAAAGAATAAAACAGGAGAAGAGAACATTTTTAGTTCTGTAATAACACAATTGAGTTATAGAAATCAAATGGAAACTATTTCAATGTCTTCCCGTCTTTTGGTTCTGTAGCATGGATAGTACTAGCCCCAGGGTACACACTTTAACTCTAAAAAACAAGTTGTTCATTAAGCATCAGCCAAACAAGCATTTGTTAGTCTTTTTCTCAATTGAAGTAGAAAGTAATTTTATATACATCATTGTAATTCTAGAACTTCTGATGAATTTTCTACCAATATCTTCATTGACATAAATTTTACAAGACCAAAATTCATCCTATTTTCTAAGACTATGTCATTTCAATGACTTCACTACTTTGCCAACTATTTTCATTAAAATAGAAACAATCTTCAGAGTCAGTCAGTTATATGAAATGATACCTTGATATCTTCCCATGACACAACCCACCCTCTCCAAACCAAACTTGCCTCTGATGACTCCCATGATCAGTGGATGAGGGATGGCAGACTTGATGTGAAGTGACTGTTCATAGAGTGCTTTAAGTTTTTTGTTATTTTTCTGTGCCGTGTACATCTGAATTTCCAAAGCATATATTTCTAATAACTGTGTACCCTTTTTTAGGTCATCTTCTCCATCATCAGTCTAGGAAAACAAATAATGAGCTTTAGTCAAGATAGAATTCAGAGTCAACCTAGTAATTTTTATTTGAGTCAGTCCAAGAATCTTACATTTATAATACTGATTATGTGTGACAATTGCAGTACAAATTGAGACTCGAGTCCTGAGAACACTACCCTTAAGAGTCAAAAAGAAACCCACACATTCTTTGTACTTTCTAGTCGTTCAATAAGAAAAAAGTGGCCAGAGGTATACTTTCAGTGTATAAAATGTTATAATGCTTGTTTTTATTGAGGAGGTTAGTTATGGTCTTCCCAAATCTTTGTGAACTCTTTAGATCCACTGATTCAATCAAAAAACACTTCCTGAGCACTTTTTTTTTATGCCAGGCACTGGGTCTACCTTAGAGAAATAAATAAGCCAATGTTCCTGGCCTCAAAAATTCACAATCTAAGAGAAAACTAATCTGTCAACAGATAAATTATCATATAAACAATAACAATTCTAGTTTAAGCATAAACCAGTGCCCTAAAAAATGGAAGAGAAAAGGACTCTCTTGGGGGATGTAAAAAGAATAACAAAGGGGGTGACATTTGAGTTTGACTCTGACAGATGACAAAGCAGGCCAAGAAAAATAGTATATGGTCAACAGTCAGATAATCATAAATATCAAACACTGACTTATACAAAGCCAAAATTTATTATTTATTTGATCTTCCAACTTCAAACTTGTTTAGTTATTCACTAATGAATCATAAGAGTAAAAAATAGAAATATGCAAGACAATTTGTACATTCAGATTATCATGCATCTCTGCTGTACTATGTTATTTACAATCCAGATAGCATTTTCCTTATGTGCTAAAATAAACTAAGCAAAACTTCTCTAGAGAGCTTTTTCATGTTCCTCATTTATCACTGCGAGACCCTCCTCCATTCAGAAATAGCTTCTCTACCATTTCCATGTCACGTGGAACTGAACTCATTTATGCATTAGACTAGGCTTTCCTTAGAATGTGTAGATAAGAAACAAGTCATAAATGACTCATCTGCTTTGTAAACAAAAACTATTATAAAATATAAACATTTTTCTTGTTTTTAAAACTAAAAAAAAAGGGAAAACAAATAAAAATATTTGTGGGTGATTAATTTAGAACATTTTCCTAACCAACTTTCCCCTCATTCATAGAAATATATATAATTAAAACAATAGTACATGGCCTTGGAAGAGCTTTAACAATTTAAAACAGTATTTCCACATAAAATTTAAACTAATATCAAATAACTTATTGATCAAGACAAAAAAGGAAATGTAAAACTATAGCCCACAGTCAAAAAGTTATAGAGGTACACAAAAAATTATAGATGTCCAGATCATGTGGCTATTCAAATTTAAATTAATTAATTAAATATAAAACTCAGTACACCTCTGTCACACTAGCCACATTTCACATGCTTGGTGACATGTACTTGTTGCTACCATATTGGAGAGAAGATACACAATGTTTCTAGCATCACATGAACTTCTACTGGACAGCGTTGTTTATAGGGGATTCATACATTATTAACTAGAATATAAAATATCTTCATTATATATGTCTACAATATCCTTTCCAATTTTCACAAGGTACATAACTAAATATGGAAGACTTATCCTTAGTAAGTATTAATGACTCGCCTGTTCGTCCGTTTATTGATACCTGTGCCTCATTCCATAAAGATAAGCACTGAAATTAGGATTAAAACAGGAAGAAATGCAATTCTCAGAAAAAATGAGCTTTTTCTTAATTTTCCAAATTTTATTTTTGAGATGATGCATGAACAAAAATACCCCTAAACAATGTTTTGAATATAATTTTTTCTTTATGCTTTTTATTATGAAGAAATGTTAATAAAAAATTAAGGGAATGCTACCTGGCAGGACTGATGTAACTGGCGTAAAATTTTTTGAAGCTTTCCATATTCCTCTCGTTCTAAATATAATTTCCCAAGCTGTAAAAAAAGAAACTTATTAAAATCAAAAGATTTCAACGGGAGAAGGTGTGCATCTTTAGGACAGTTTACTAAGAACACCCATCCACTCTTTAAAAGAAAAAAATGTAAGTAATTATAATTGTTACCTTTGTGTTTGTCTTAAACCACAGTCTATCATTCTTAGCATCTTTCAAAGCTTCCAGTGTTGTTTCATAGAATTCCTGCAGTAAATCCATCTGACATAAAAAATCAGAATTCTATAATTGTAAACAGCAAATTTGTACCTGTTAATAAAGTTAATTTGAGCAAACTAAAAGTGCATCTTTGAACTTTCATACACTATGATACACTATCATCTGTATCTTACCAAATGTTTGTGACAATCCACAAAATTAACAAAACCTTAGCAAAATAAGACCAAATTTACAAAAGATAAGCATCAAGATTTGTTTTTATGTGAGCTTTTAAAAATTAAAACCAGAAAATATCTAATACTCTAATAGTACTCATTTTCCAATCTATTAACTCATTTTTTACTTAATGGAAATAAAAGACATGTATGTAGACCTAGTTGTATTGTTATTAATAGTGTCTATCTTATTTTCTCAACTCTTATTTGGTACATATTATGTGACAAACACTAAGCAAGCTGTTAAAGAAAAGAATTAGAATAAGCTTCTTCCTTCAAAATTCTCTTATAAATGTAACTAATTAACTGAACCACACAGCTTTTAAGTTACTAGTAAACTGTTGGAGTTGGATGGAGGGAAGAGTCTAGCAAAATGTTTGCTCTGTCTAACCACCAACAATTGACCAATCTGAATGTGACTTTTTTTTTAAATGATTTCTATGAAATCACTGATTGTTGTGCATTATAAGCTCCCCTGCCCACACTTTTCACCACACTTCTGGGTCGCCTTTGTTTGAATACCTGATTTTCTAGATGTCTACTTAACTGGATCAAGAGGTAACAAGGCCATAAGAACAGGAAAGTTTGATACTGTCAAAAAAAGCCTTTCTATTTATTTGTAACTTTTGATGGCATACTGAATAAGTCAAGTGCCGCCAACCCAATATCTATTCTTACTTTCAAATGACAAAAAGCTTACATATAATACATGAAGCAACATGCAATTTAAAAGTTTTATCATTACTAATCTCTCCCCGACATGTGACATAACATTTTATAACAGTGTACCATAAATGTTTTGATTCTTGTCTGTAAATCTCAGAAAACATTTTCCCACTTCAGAAAAGCCCCGATACATAACACCTCTAGAAATAGTGCCATTAAGTGCTAATGTTCTAACAAAACACTTAAATTTATCTTCCTCTATTCCATTACATATATTCTCGATAGAGTAAAAATAGTAAACTGAATAAAGAAATAAAAATTACATCTAAAAAGATGAATGAAAGAGGCTGATTTTGAGATGATTTTTTTATTATGAGTAAAAAAATTATCAAATTTTCTAAGAAATACTAAATGATATAGAAAATATTTCTTGTGATTAAATATCAGTGTAAGAAAGCTGAAACTTTCGACTATGTTGCTTAAAAGACTGCAAACAATCCAATTAAAAATTATCTTAGCAATAAAATAAAATCATCATCACTCCCAATGCCCATTGTAGTTTCTTCATAATCAGCCCTTCTTTTCATCATCCATCATTCATCTATTCTTTATAGAAGTGTTTACTGAATACCTGTTGAGTAATGCCAAGCATTAACTATGTGAGTACAGGTTCTCCTCTCAAGGATCTTTATCTAATCAAATCTACACAAATGACCTATGATTCACACTGTTAAGTATTTAAATAGCTTAGGATGACTAGCTGAAGTGGCAATGGAGTTTATTAGAAGGAACTGTGATAGAAACTAAATGGGAATCTAATATAAAACTGCAAAAGTTGTATGTATATTGCATTAGTAACTGAAGATATTCTTTAAAGAGATTAGAGTTATTACCTTCTAATCATATAAATCATACTCAAGAAAATAGTATACATTATATTAAATATAATAACTAGCATAAACGCTTAAATAGAACTTCTAGGCTTTAAAAAAAAAAAAAAAGCACAAAGCCTTTAATATAAATAATAAACGCAATGATAAGTACCAAAAGGTAAAAACAGAATCTAACCTGTTTAGAAGTGGAAATATAATCAAGAATAGAATTAATGGATTTTTCAGAATAATTTCTTGTGACTGCACTCCGAATATAGGTCAATAGTTGTTTATATCTGTTCATCATTTCTGGAAAATTTGTCTGTGATGGGAAAAAAGGCATTATTAGATACTTATTTATGCAACAAAATATGTACATATGATTAAGACTGTACAACATATTTATTTAAATCATAAAAACTACTAAAATATTCATAGACTAAAAAACATAAATTAATTCAACTTTTCAAATAGCTTGGGTCCCAGTTATGCATGTATCAGCTATATTCTCTCCCCAAGCTTTCTAATAATAGTTACATGTTTTTAGTCTCCCTAGTATTTATTGGCTGGCTCTGCATTAAGCTGTGAAGTGAAAGAATCTCAAGCCCAGGTACTCATCCTACTATCAAAAGTCCTCCCATCTAAGGCACTACTCAAAAACAGATGTAGCTAATATTGTTATTCCTTGCAGAATTATTTGTAATACTGTCATTATTCCAAGAAATACAAAATATCTGAGGAAATAAAGGACTCCTAGTGAAATATCCAGTACTTAAGTATTTTGGTGGAGGAAGGGTCTATCATCTCTCAAAGTACATCATGAAAATCAAATGAGTGTAATCGTATAAAACCTGCACTTAGTCCCCATCATCTCCAACTGCTGTTAGTCCCTCTTTTTACTGGGTTCTCTAATTTTAACCAGAGAAGAGAGAGCACTGGAAGATATAATGTCTTTTTTCTTCACTAATAGAATGTGTGTTTTTTAGAGTGAAGTATAAACCAATGATACTGTTCATTTTCCTGCTGATAACTATGTCCTCCTCTGGGATACAGCATGAGGAATGGAAAAAGAAAACATGGGAAGACTCTGAAATCTTCTTAGCAAGAAATGAATTAGAAAAAAAGAAAACAGTAGTAGGGGTAGGTGGGAAAAAATGGACTGAACAATGGAAAAGGCAATATATATCATACTACTTTTGTTTTCAAGTTTGCCAGTACCATGTGATGGTAAATAATCGGTAACATTCTTTCAGTAAGCTGCTAAAACCCAAGTTACAGAACTTATCTTATGGCAAAAGGAAAACCAGAAATATGACTATTTTAACTTTGAGACTGTATCTTGATACTGACATAGGATTTTAACAAAAAGATTGTTTTGAATTTGTTTCCTCATGCTATAATAACTTTAAAGCTCACTTTTCAAAAATTATGTTACTGTAATTAAAACTTAGAAAAGATTAAGTAAATTGGTTTTATCTACAGTGGTGAACATGCAGAGCAAATGATAATGAACCCTTACAACTTTTTACTGCCCAAAACCACTGCACGGCAACATGGGTCCTACTACAAACAAACTAGAAAATGAGCGGGGGGGAAGAAATGGAAGCTTAAATTACTCTTGTAAACCACAACTTATGCACAGATGCTATAGAGCAAATAAAATGTGAGGAGGAAGGTAGGAAACATAACATACAATACAAATAATCCTTCTCCTTTCTTCCTATGTTAGCTCAAGGTAAAATGGTAAAATCAAGTCTTGTGGGTAGCACATGTTTAAATGGGCTCAAAAACTAAACCATTCAGTATGTTAAGACAGCAGATTTCTATAGGGTCTCTTGGTATTATCATAGAATCTTAAGAGCCGAACATTGAACATTGGGTCCCTAAGGCCACTATAATTGTTAAATCAAAATCTCTGTCCCTTGAGACATCTGATACTTCTTCCATAACCCTCTAAGTTATTAATTTAAATATAGTCAATATTTGTGTTTAACATTTTCACATAAAATACATGAAAAGAAACCACAGGGGCTTTGTGCAACACAGAGATACTTTGAAAATATCAGAGGAGTAGAACTTGAAAGGGTAAATGCAACATAGATATTTTTCCTTCTTTAACTATTTTTAAATGCAATATACAATATACTTAATAACATTCGGCATGTTTGAATAGTCCTGATATTTTGGGGGGAAGAAACGAGCTAAAACACTTTGTGGATAGTTTTTGCAGATGTCATGGAGGGCCCCTCCTATTGAAAGTGTGTGAGGATGCCAGAATGAGTACAAGAAGAGCAGGATGCAAGATTAGTGGAAGTTAACTAGAAAAAGGCACTAGTCAATTCAGGGAGTTCAATTTCAGATAGAAGGGATGAAGAAGCTAATAGAGAGAGAGAGAGAGAGGAGATATATGGTAAACACAGAGACAGGGAAAAAGAAAATGGTAACAGATTATCAGCTATCCTTCCATTTGCCATAGAGACAAATGCTTCTCTCTGCTAATCTAAGTTCCACTTTATCCTTTTCTCACAAGTTCCTCTGCCCTTAGTGATCTTAAGATTAATGTCTGTACCTAGTCCTCTCATTTACTAACTGTTTCTTTTTCTCTCCACTTTTCCCTTGCACTATTAAAGAGTGGCAATTCTAGGAGTACAATGTCATAACAATTCCAGCTTATCTATGAGTTCATTTGAAAAAAAATTTCAGTATTTACTGAATGCCAGCCACTATTATTGATGCTAGGAATACAACAGTGAATAAAATGAAGTCCTGCTTTCATGGAACTCATAATCTATGAAGATGAGTGGGGCAGGGGTGGCAGAAAGGCAACAAATAAGTAAACAGATCAAGTGATAATACATGTAAAAAACAGAAAACAGCAGGGTAAGATGAAAGTAAGTAATGATGAGAAAGATGCTATTTTATATAGCGGTGGTCAGGGAAATGCCATCCTGATAGATGTTGACATCTTAACAGAGACCTGATCAAAATAAGGAAAAGAGTCATATGGTGACCTGAGAGGAGCATTTAAGGCAGAGAAAACAGTAATTATAAGCACATATGTAGGAGTGTGCTTGGGATGACATGAGGAATATTAAGGAGGCCAGTAAGGGAGAGAATAGAAAACAAGATCAGAAAGGTAGCAAAGGGTGAGCTGACATAAGGCATTATAGGCCATACTAAGGATTTGGATTTTATTGAGGTGACCATCAGAAGATTTGGAGTAAAGGAATGACATAATCTGACTTATATTTTAAAAGGATCATTCAGCTGGTTATAGAGAACAGACTAAAGTAGGGCCAGAATAGAAATAAGGAGACCAATTAGGAAGCTAGTGAAATAATCCAGGTAAGAGATGATGTTGGCTTGAACCAGAGTAGAAAAGGCAGAAATGCTGAGGAGCAGTCAGATACTGGATATATTCTCAAGAGATAGAAAGCTACCTGGATTTACTAATGGATTATTGTGGGATGAGAGACAAAGAGTCAAGAATAATGCTAAGGTTTTGGCTCTAATCAGTGAAGAGTAACTCTTTGTAATAAAAAAGTAAAAATTTAAAACTCCAAAATAAACTCAAATAGTCTGTGGAAAAGTCACTTTATTAATAATGCAACCAAATACTGTCCATGTTTCTAAAGGATCAGTTTTCTTTAAAAAAAAAAAACTCTGAACAACAAAACAAAAACTTTGTAGGCTATGCAGAATTCTCTTACTCGGTATTTCTGTAATCGCAAATAAAAAGTAGGCTAAATATGGAAACATATCAAGAGTTATTTTAGGGCAGCAGATATATATAATGATATTTCATTGCCATGAAGTTTTTACCTACAGAATTTATTTATTAGTTTAACTCCTCTCAAAACGAATCTTACCAACTTGAAGTTAATCTTAATCATTTGTTTCAGTGCTTTAAATCCCCATTCTCCTTTTTCACCTTCAAGTTCCAATACCTAAAAGAAGAGATTTTTAGTTTAATTTAATACTGTTATTTTCTAGTAACACTCAATGTCTGTTTTCTATTTTACATTATATGCATAAAAAGTATTTCCCTATGAATTCCACCATTTCTCAATGCCATTTTTAAAAAGCGTAAAAAAAAGAAAATAAGTCTTAAAACACTTAAGGCTACGTAAGCTTATTTTGAAGTTCCTTCATCAAAACATTAAGAACTACTTTTGATTATTATACAGTCCTAGAAATACTTTTTTTCTCTCTGAATAATCTGTTGGTAAGAATAACTCAAAAGTATATAAGTAGTCAAGAAATCACACTATTTAATAGTGAAACCACACCTGTGTGATCTGTTCCCAAAAGCACAAGATTGCAGGGATAATACCTATTGACCATCATGTTGGTTCTCCTTCTGCCAGAGCCATACTAGCTCTTCAGGACAATGGCCCTGTCTTATAGATAGCTTGACTGGAAAAAAAAAACAATAGGATAGCCCTTTAGAAATATTTGCTTGTGCTACATAATGCAAACTTATTTTACAGGATTATCACTAAGTCTCTAACACACATTTCTGAGATAAAATCACTTTGAACTTATTCGATCTAAGACATTACAAAAAACAAACAAACAAAAAAAAACTTGAAGAACAGAATCAACCAGAAAAAAATAAATAAATAAACCTTTTGGAAACTGCTTAATGCTGCTTTTGGGTCATCTTCTTTTAGTGCTTTAGAATTATAGTACTGATTTTCCAAATCCACATTTGGCTCGGAGTTACTATCTTCAGAGTATTCCTGTGTGTTGGAGAGAAAGATTATTAAAATGAAAAAAAAAAGGGAAAAGAAACCCACACATTGCATTGTAAATAGTGAATACCGTAAGAGGGAAAAAAATCATACATTTATACAAAACAACGTTGAATATATAGATAAAATGCCCCAGATATTTAACCATTATTTAAAAAACAAAAGGAAAAGGCAAAATCAAGTGGATAATATAGAATTATTTTTTCATATTAAAACTACAGTTTCCATAGAACCAAAACAAAAACAAAAAGCAAAGAAACAATATTCATTAATAACTCTCAATTCTGTAAATGACCTTTTGTTGGTCATGGAATCTGAGAAAAATCTATATAAATGTTAATTACATAAATGCTAATTATTCATCTTTAGTTCCATAATCTTATTCTCTCTACTCCTTAATTCTAAATTCCATTATTCTAACACATTCCAAATACTTAGAATGATAATCTATTATATATGGCAAAGTAGGGTATGCTAAATATAAGATAATAAGAATATGTGCCTTATGTGCATTCCATATTACTCGATAGCTGTTCAGTTATATTATTGTACTTTAACTAGCTTTATAACGAATCAAAAATTTTTTAAAATAATATAATTTTATGTGACTTCATGACATAAATTCAGTTCCTAGTACTGAAATAATAACGCAGAAAGGAAAATTGGAGTAACTATTTTGTGGAGTGGTGTAAACAGGAGTTTGAAACAGTTCCCAGGTATTCAATTTAATGATGAGAATTATAAAATACACATGAATTAGTATAATGAAAATTATTTTAGGAAGATACAAGATTTCCTTAAGCTACAGGTCATTACAAAGGGCAAGTTTAAGTTAGATTAAGGATAGTACCTGAAAGTAAACACAAAAAGACAAGAACAGTATTTTAGAGTTATTTCAATTAGTTTAATACATTTTTAGAGATATTTATGGAATTTATTGAATACATTTTTAAAGAGATATTTATGGAAAATTATGTAATGTTTCATAAAGGCACAAAAACGAAAGGAGGCATACTGAGGGTAGTGTAGGAAAGCTCAAAAATACATAAACACAAGATGAATTTTTCCAGTGACCCATAAAAGGAGGGAGACGTTTAATGTTAGCATAAAACCATTTTATCTGACCACAGTGGCTTTGTAATGTGCGCCCTCTAGAGGATAATTATTTTCTAGTGTAAGGACATGAAGCATTGGTATTTGGTTATCACAGATTTAAGTTTGGGAATTCAGTTATGTTTAACATATGAAAATCCTTTGGAACACTTCTCTTAGGGATAAGATCAAATTCTGGGCAGTGATTAAATTTCATAATCACTCATTCGCTTCTTAATCCTGTAACCTAGGTTTGACTACAATGAAACTGATCAAACTGAAAAACAATTAATAAAGAATGAAAAGTCAACTGTACATCAAATTACGCTGAGCTATGTTATAAAGGAAAAAATGAGTTTGCCTGCTAGACAAAATGGAAGAGTAGATAGAGAACAGGAGATACAAAACAGCACAACAGGAGGTAACTGAAGAACTAAAAGCAGTCATATTGTTGGAACATAAAAAGTTCTTATTGATTCCACCCTTCAACATAAATCTCAAATCTATCCATTTTCTCCCCCTCTCTCTGCCACTACCCTAGCCTACCAAGCCACTTTCATCTCTCCACAGACTATAATAATAGCTTTCCTATTCTCCCCTTCAACCTTTAAGTTCCAATCTTCTCATGGTAAGCAGCCAGAATAACCTTCATAATATGTAAAATCTCAAAAATGGCTTCCCATTGCTTTAAAAATCAAGTTAAAAATTATCAAAATTTGACTCTCTACTATGTATCCAACTGTATCTCCTATCAAACTCCTCCTTATTCATTTTGCTGCAGCCACTCTGGCCTCTCCCACCTTTATATGCCATTCCCTTCTCTTTCCATCTCTTTTCATCTGGTTAACTATTGCATATCATTATAGCTTAAGTGTCAACTCCTCAGGGAAAACTTATAGTAAAGAATGACTGCTATTAATACCTACTCTACACCTTCAGAAATCATTTCTGCTCGAGTTAATTGTTCAATAATATACAAGAATGGCTAGCTCAACCAGAAAATGACTTTTCTGCAATCCAAATTTTCAAAGTGCCCTCTAAATCTGGAAGTTAAGACTTTTTTTTATTTATATCTATTCCAAAGTCTAAGAATCTGGACTCTTATTCAAAGCCCATTTATTTTTGGTGTCTTATCCCATAACGGATTAGAAAAAACTAGGCCAGGATATGAAAAGAGGGAAGTAGAAGCTGGAAGGTACACATGATGGTAGTGTAACTGGAGGACAAATGAGTCCTGGGCTCATGCTGCCTGTGACACTCAGCCAATAGACTGACACAGAAGTTGGGCTATTTACAATAAGCGTTTATTGTCAGAGCACCAGTGATATAAGAAGGCAGTAGGTTAACACCTTCAAAAACTGCCCTGCCTTCTCAGTCTGGCTAGGGTATTTACGGAAAAATCTGGCCATTATTCTAGGAGCTACGTGGAAGTTCTGGGGGGTCTGTTATGCTTCACGGAGCCATTCCTCTGACAATGTGGTCCTCGAGTGGCATTAGCAACCCAGGAACAAAGATGGGAGTAGTCTGGAAAGAATGCTAGACCAAAAGGATTGTAGTCAGTAAACATAAAGGTATTAATCATAAGTTTCAGGGCAACTTTCTATGACAGGGGACAATCTAAGCTATGGATCAAGCCGCTGGTGACGATCTATTGTTAAGCTAGAGAGCAAGGAAAAGTGAAGCCAGGGATGCTGTGAGACCTCTACTACAGGGGTCTCAAATGGGTCTTTCTTCAGTAGTAGGATGTGGAGCTGCCAACAAAGGGAAAACTGAAAATAATATTTTAGGAATTAAAAAGGTTAATTTCAATTACCCGGAAATTACCAAACTAATTATACCACCGCTGAAGGCTGGAACCATTACATTTCCTATCATGTCTAGCACAGTGCCTTGTCATTCAATCACTGACTGCCTCTTATATAGTACCAAGACTGGCTACCTGCAACTTCGGGGACCTGGCTGGCTCCAGATTAATATTTCCAAACTTTAGATGTTAGAACTCCCCAAAATCACAATGACTGAGATAAGACTTAATCTAGCCTTCAGCATTTTGTGAATCTTTTTTTTTGGTTTTTCGTATTATATGGATTAAGAGGTGGAATGTATAATACTTTTGGCATAATTGCGATCCAACTCAAATGTCATTGCTTAAATTTATAAATATATGAGATTGGCACAACTGATATGCTACTGATTAGCTTTCTTATAATTAGGCAGTACCTTGGTTGTGGTCTGCAACACCAGGTTCATATGGTTTGAACCAGCCTCCATGATATCATTAACCTGTCTGCAGCTCAGTGAGTCACATCACCAATACAAGCTGTGTACTACAGCAAACCATTCTTCATTTATTACACTGCAATGATTTTTAAACAATATTTTAAAGTCTTTAGAATAATTGTTTAGATATCTATTATTTATATTTAACGATAATGATCTTAAGTGTATACCAGCAATTAAGTGCTGCTCAAACAAATGCAAATTAAGTCTTTCCCTTCTAGTTACTCATGGACAGAGACAGATATGCAAAATAAAACAGCAATATAACAATAAAAGCAATAACAGACACACCAGGTACAGTGGCAGCTCAAATAGGAGTAATCAACTACACTTGAGTGAGTTAGAGGAAGGAAAAGTTACCCAAACTAGCTCTAAAAGCATGAATAAGTTGCCAGGGATAGGGAAGGGCATCTGAAACATAGCAATTAATGTGTGCAAAGGCATGGAAGCTTGAAATGGCATTGCATATTTGGAATAATCATGAATAGTTTGATTTGGCTGAAGCACAGGCTGTGTGTAATGAGTCAATGAAAGGTAAACTGGGAACAAGACTATAGAAGAAATTTAGATCAAATGGAGAGCCGTTAAAAGATTTTACAGGGAAATAATGAGATTTGAGTTTTAGGAAGAGAACTCTGGGAGCAATGAAGTAGCCCACTGGATACTCTTAACCACAGTCTGCTCAATAGATGATGACGGCCTATTTCCAAGCAGTAGACTATGGAGCAAGAAAGGGGACAGAATTAATTCAGAAGATATCGAGTGATGTTAAGAATGTAAAATAAAAAGAACCCACAACATGGGAACACAATAAAGAAAAATACAACTATCTCTAATGACTACAGTGCCATTAGTCAGAATAGGGAATATAAAAAAGTATTAAATGGAATTCCTTTATGTCAGATGAATAGGAACCATAATTTATAAAATTTAAATGAAATGTTTTTTTAAAAGAGAATCTGAAATTTTAGACAATGTTAAAAATGCCTTAACAAAAAATTTCACAATATATGAAAAAGACACAAGTACTTAAAGATGTATATATATAAAAAAATGAAGTTCGCAATAGTTCCAACTTAGTTATATAACAACTGATGTCCTGATATCTTCCCAAAGCAATCTGTGATCCATCCACACCACCCAAATCTATTTTTCTTTTCCCAAACATGTCATGCAATTTAAAACTTCTGCTTTGGCATAAACTATTCTCTCTGCTAGGCATTCTAAACCACCATTCCTTTTAACAAACTTTCCACTTTTCCCCTATGATGCTCCTTTGCCCTAACACTCTTGGAAAATGTATTTCTCAAGGCTTATCTTGTAATTATTTCTCCAACTCTTCTAAGCAAAATAAATTTTCTCTTTAGTCAAGCTGACATGCATGTCTCTAACACAGAGCCTTGTGTGTAGTATGTTGTTCCTATTTCCCCTCACCTGCCCTGCAATGAATTTCTCAAAAGCAGGAACTTTCTCTTATTCATCTTGGTATCCCCAGAGCCTGGCATATTATAAAATGCCCAGTATTAGCTTAATTGAAATGAAAAGTGGGTGAATGTTCCAAAATAACACAACACATAATAGTCAGGGGACAATTTTGACTCTATGTCAGAATGTAGTCCCGGCTGAACAGGGTCAGTTACACAATTCTTCTACTTACTCCTGTGTCTGTTGCCAACGGAAGTCTTAAGAAATGTGCTCTAGGAAAACTCACTATTAACAATGTTTCCCAAGCCTTGACCATGGCCAGACAACTGTACCAGATGTTGGCACGCAAAGAGATAAAGGGGAATGTCCTATTATTCTTAAGGACTCGATATAATCCAAGTCTTACGTAGCCATTTGTGATTTAGCCATTCATAAAGTTATCAAAACTTTAAAAATTTCACTCAAGTTAATGGGTCCTAATTCGTCATCTTTGGTGCA
This sequence comes from Pteropus medius, assembly GCF_902729225.1. Classification (NCBI taxonomy): domain Eukaryota; kingdom Metazoa; phylum Chordata; class Mammalia; order Chiroptera; family Pteropodidae; genus Pteropus; species Pteropus medius. The sequence goes on along the minus strand of NW_024349801.1, from coordinate 22,179,672 downwards.
AATTACAATATTCTTATATTTGTTCTAAACTTTCAGTCTTCAAATTAAATTTTCTAATGAGACATCATAAAAGTCATTAGATTTGGGCTCTAATTTTGACTCCCCCACTAATTTTTGTGTACATTAGGTTAAGTCACTCTATATTCGATGCTTTAATTTCTCTTGTCAAATGTGTGGGTGGAACCCTACGAAAAGTTTTTAATTCCCGCTGATGTTTACGTATTTGAGATAGAATAATTATAAATTCACTCTGCTGTGTATTCATAATTTACAAATTTAAGTTAGGTGTGAAAAGCCTTAAATTTATTTTATTCTTTGCACATAAGAGTTGTCTCCCATTACTTTTTATTTAGGTTATCCTTGTTTGAACATCTCTAATTTCATTATACAGGGTACTCTTATGACATAATATAGCAGGTCTTTTTGAAAATGCACTGAATATTATATTCCAAACTAATACTTTTCTCTGAAATATAACTAAGAGGTAGTAAAATTATTCCAATTATACTGACATGTATTATTAAGTTAACAGTTCTGAAATTCTCAAGAAGACAAACTTATTAGTCAGATATTTCCAACCAAAATCAGCATCATTTGTTTGATAGCCCACTTATTTATCAAACCTGACTTTGAATATAATTTTTGACACCTACAAAAAGAACAAAACCTGGCTACAACTGAAATTAAAAAAAAAAAAAAGCTGCACATTGTTTATAACAGCAAAAAAACTACAGGCCAAATTCTTATCAATAGAAAACTGGTTAAACAAAGTATGGCATATCTACATAATCAATACAGTTATAAAAAGAAGTAAGCTGTTTAGATACTTATATGAAATAATTTCTAAGGTGAATTAAAAAGGAAAGTGTAGAACACTATATATAATGCTACATCTTGTTTAAAAAAATGAGTAAGGGGACAAATGTATATTTGGTTGGTTACCTATGGGAAAAAACAGGAACTGGGCAAACGGGGAACAAAAATGGAAAGTTGATTTTTATACTTTTGAATCATGTGTATGTATTCCTTATTTTAAAAAGCTAGATGCTTCAGGTTTCAAAGACAATTCTATAAGAGGAAAACTCTAAAAAATCCTGAGCAAAGACAAAATCACTTTTGGTCTCCCAAGATCAAAGTGAGATTTTTGTTTATCATTTGCACCCTGTAACCTGCCCCCTCTCTTCCCAGCAATAAAAGTAATATAAGTTTTACTGTGAAAGGTTTGCAAGAAATAAACAAATTTTAATTATTCTGACACTTTTCAGACTTTCCAGACAATTTTTCTATATTTTTCCCACTTGACAAAATAAATTTTATTCCCACCCAATAAAACTGTAACACAAATTACATTTAAAGTGGATATGCATTCACTCTACGCACAGCATTAGTAACTAATCCTTCCCATCCCAGGTGAGGGTTTTCAATTACAGTGTCCCTCCCACAGAGGAAGGCAAGCAATTCATCTCCTTTCTCAGAGAGAGTGATTCACAGAAGGCCACACAGACCTAAGCTGTGCAGGTCAATAAAAGTCCTTCTAGGATTTCTCTGTTAGAGCACCTTCTTGTCTTTGGGGTTATAACCCTAGGAAGATGCCAAATTACATCTTGTGACATAATGTAAAGGCAATTAAGCCAACAAAGAGAGGAAAGCAGCCCAGAAAGAGAGACACAGAAAAAGATGCAGCATTATCATCTGAGCCTATGAATCCAGCTATACTTATACTTCTTGGTGATGTGAGCCAATATATGCTCTTTTTAGTTTAAACTAGTTTAACATGTATTCCTGTTCCTTATCCAAGAGTTCTGATCAATATAGTTTATCAAAAGTTTTTCATATTGTTGAAAATTCTTTAGAAGCCTGGTTTGAAATGCTGATATAACATTCCATTACATGAATATACATACCATAATTTATCTCTCCTTACCTCATTAGTATTAATACTATTAGTATTCTCTTACTATTGATAATTTGGGGTTGTTTCCAATTATTTACAATTAAAAACGTTTCTTTTAAAAGCCTCAACCGCAAAATCAAATTTCATCTTCATGAAGACTACATACAGAATTCCAAATGTGTGTGCCAGCATAGAAAACACTGGCCCAGACTTATAAATTGTATACTGTTTGGAAATCTATTCTTAAAGATCCCCAACATTTTGTCTGTTAAGTAGTAAATTAATAGGGCAACAATCTCAGAGGAAAATAATCTATAACCTCCTAGCTCCTTATAGGCACAATCGATGACAAATGAAACCTTTAAACACACAAATCCCTAAAGCTATTTCTGCCCTTGTCCTATATTAATCTATCACTTCTTTCTCAAATGATATTATAGATTCTGTTCACATGAATTAAAAATATTTTTTAAAAATGGAAGTTAGTGTTACTTTTTAATTTGCTAAACCATGTTCAAAGGTTCTTTATAACATGAGAAACTAAAGTTCAAGCCATCATTTGTGTGATCTTGTTAAAATGGTGATAGAGATTCTATAAGACTTCCTACAGCTAAGACATCTCTTGCCTCTTAAAAAAAAAAGTAGGTAAAAAAGAATTAGGGTATTAAAACTATTATATATTAAATCAAGAAAAACATTAGTGAACATTCATTAACTAATCACAATTATGAGCTTGACTAGGGGAATATAATGAGGCTCACAGATTGAAAATATATTTAACCAAGTGGAATTAATCTACCTTTCTGACAATTTTTTCCCCCTTACAATACATTTCAATGCAAATATACAATGCCCTACCTATCACAGGATCTATTAAAGAATAACTTTTGGTATGAAGTCAATCCATTTAAAATTCTTTCTAAAAAGATTAGAAATACTAAGCAACTTCATATTAAAATGACTGGATTGTGGAATTACAATTAACTTATCAATGGCCTTATTAACTTAATGAATAGCACTACAGTTATTTAATATTCTTAGATCAGCAAATAATCTATGACTGTAAAATTAGCACTGTATTAAAAGACATCTACCAGGACCATCTCCTACTTCTCCATTCACGGCCACATCAATTCCTATGCTTAGAAAATGCCTGCTTCTGCCTCTAACAAAAATCAAAAAGATCTTCAAAGAGCTCAAGAACATTAAATTTCTTTTATGTTTGTTTCTTCTTTTTTAATAGACTTTGGGCACAAGTCATTATTACTTTCTTGGATTAAAACAGGATAGTTTTAGAAACAGATTTTTACTTTTCCCAATGGTAGCCTAATTACCTATTTTCAGTAGACTGGGTAAGAACAATCTGTAATTTAGGGTATTAAAATTTATCAATAGACAACCTATAAAAGATATGCTGAATATATTTGTGGTCGGAAATCCTCATGGCTTTAGTTAACATTTTGACTAAAACGAAGTGATGGCAAATTTCCAACAAATATTTTTTAACAAAAAAGTGAGGTTTCCCTAGAACGGCAAGTCAATTCTGTAGACTCTTTAAACACCAAGAACAAACAAAGACCCAGGCAAATAACTATTAACCAAAAAACAAAACAAAACCAAACAAAAGACAACCCAAAACCTCTCTTTTGGCAACATGTAAGCATAAAATGGGAAACCAACCTCTTAATCTTTTTTCTTTTTAATATATAATCATTTATGGAAATTAACTAGGAAAGTAAAAATTAAATTACTAAATAAATTTTATGCCACCCAAAGAGTTTAACTATTAGTAAATGGAGCATAAAAGCTTTCACTTCTTGATATCTGATTGAAAATCCAGAATGGTATCTACGTAAGAAAGATATGGGGAGGACAACTATTTAACAAAATGCTGGGTGAAATTTTTTCATTTAGTTATGTAGTAGTGTAAAATCTTACTTTTTTTGGTTAATGAATTTAAAAAAAAGGAAAACTATATGTTGAGCTTTATATTGTATATAGTGTAGGCCCTAAAAGGCTGGAGAAACATAGTCAAGTTAAACGATGTATGTTTAATTAAAATTCTTGCAAAAAATTGAGTACTTCATGGGACAATAATTCTCATTGCCATTCATTCTTACATTACATTCTTAATGATGACCTTTAAGTTAACCATAGTGTTAAGTCATGTATGTATTTAGTAAACTATTGCTTAATAAAGAGATAAGCAGAAATATTGAAAAACAAGCTAAAAATACAAACATTTAAAAGGAACACTCCTATAGTTACAAAAGTACCTGTAATATAAAGCATGTAATAAATAAAAAAACATATCACAAGTAACACATTCTTAATGAACTGAAGGCACTGCCTACAACTGGTTTGGTTTGCACAAACTAAAATGGAAGGCAGAAATCGTAACTACTAGCAAAACCCTACATCTAACTGTAGGAATTATCAAAACCTCTACCATGACTTTCAGGTAATAATAAGCACTTCCTTCTCCCTTTTGAAGAAGTGCTTTCTTTTAAAACGGAAATATTAATTGGAAATGACTTTAAAAAGAAGTTTTACACTAATTACAAAAAGATTATTAATACCTTGAGAATCTCTGGCACTTAAAATATAAGAGCCAGACTTCCCTAAGCACTAACTTCAAAACTTTACGATACTACAGCATCACTATGACATACATGAACCATGCACAATAACGCCCCAAAAGAACAAAATTGACGTTAATTCTTGGTCCCGATAATTTTTCTTAGTTCCCACAAAGATAATATTTTTGTATAACAACCTGAAATGTTAGTGAATTCTTTAAAAACTTGTAAATCCGTTCATAAATGAAACCTTGAATATTTAAAAATCACCACTCAGCTACCTGAATTCGTATATTTCTACACTGTTGATATTTTTCACTTTGAATACTGGGAAATTTCTAAGTCAAGAAAAAAGCCACTGGGGTCAATCCACTTATTTCCCTCTCCCCCCACCAAAAACAAACAAACAAACAAACAAACAGCAAAACCTCCTCCCCAGCTTTTCTCTTAAAACAAAACAAATAGTTCAACTCCTTTTTTTGGAGCTATCTTTGCTTTGAATTCTCCACCGCACCTTCATCTTAAACCAAAACGAACCCCAGACAAGACTAACCTATGTTTCCAGGAGACTCACAAGCGGTGTTTCACCGTCAGGTCTAGGGGCATCAGGAAGGCCCCCAGTTTTCAGACCATTCTCCCAGCAATTAGCACAAGCTTACTTCAAGAGTGAATAAGAGGGGCCGGGAATGCTGGGCCCGAAAGGGCAGAGCCAGGGCCTAGACCACTGCACGGTCCCAGAGGCGGCTCGCGCGGTGGGGAGGTAGGCGGCACCGAGAAGCGGACGCCAGAGGCCAGGGATGTCCATGTAAACCAGGAGGCGCTCAGACTTGGAGCGCAATGCTAGGGACCCCCTTCGCTGCCTCCTTTACCCTCCCATCCCCCATGCTGGAGAAGCGGGGCCCGAGCCGGTGCGGGAAGGGGGAGGAGGTAAACCCGTCCTGTCACTGCACCGGGAGCGGCTGGAAGGAGCACATGTTCTACGGGGAGAAGTCGCAGCCGCCCCTGCCCCGGCCCCTAAAGCCAGACACAACCTCTAGCCCCAGAGGTCCGTCCCTTGCGCCTCACCAGGTCGTAGTCCTCCTCATCGTCGCACATGAAATCATCCTCCATGTCAGACATCTTGGCCGGGCGGGGGGAGGGGGAGGAGAAATTGGAGACAACCTCCTCCCACAATCCTTCGCGGCTTAGAGACGTCACTCCCAGCTTCTCGCCTTCCCGTCGCGCTTAGGAGAGCTGAATGTTTTTTCCCCGGAACAAAAGCGCTCGGCATCGAGAGGATTCGCTACGACGCCAAAAGGGAGTGCACCGCCCTCTCTTCCTGCGAGACGGTTGGTGCCTTAGCAACTAAACCTAGCAACTGGGGAATCGTCAAGTGGTGCGGTTGTCAACTAAAGGGCCTTGGAAACCTCGCGCTTACATAGAGCAGTTTCCAGCCTCTTAGGCAAGGGAACAGTCTCCTCCCTTGCCTGGGACTCTGGAACCATCTTATTCTGGTGAAAGTAAGAGGCAGTCTAGGACCAGAAGCCTTTCGCGGAGAAAAGGCTGACATGCCCGTGCTATGCGACAGGTATTATTTATGCTATCATTACCAATAAGCGTTTAGCGCACACATTGCAGTGGGTGTACCTGTGATGTTTGGAAACCTTTTCAGCAGTGCAGTTTACACGTAATGTTTGTTATATTTGTAGTCGGCAAAACGATTCTATGGATATCCCAAATTAGTTAAGCATCAATCAGTTGAGGAGCCCAAAGTCTTCAGTTATTCAATGAATTATAAATTGACATTTGCTGCCCTTGGGACCAAATTAAGGTAGTTAACGACTGGTTTTAAAAAACGCATTATTATTGCACAAAGTAATTAGCATAATTTGAAATAAGAAAATTAAATAAAAGGAAAAAACTACTTTTCAAACAGCATTTAGTTCTGTCACAAATTTTATATAGTTATAGTACAGATGTAATAACGGATTCTTTTTGCACCTAATTATGTAACAGCATAGGACAATGTGTACGGTAGGTTCTTGACAATGATTGTTTTAAAGGCTGCATGATAATCCCTTGATTCAGTGTACCAATACACCTTAATTCACTTAAGCATGCCATTATTTTGATACATTTAGAGCGTTGCAAAAATAACACTATTTTAAACAGTTCTTAGTGAATGAATGTGTTTGTCACTTTATTTTTTCTTAGAAAAAAGTCAAAGAAGAGGATGTATAGGCTGGAGTTTTCAGTAATCACTTGTATTGACTTTTTTTGTCATAGTTCTTAAAAGTGATATAATAATACTGTACTTATAAACAAAATTTTTCCCTAAGTTTTTCTTCCAATGTTTTATTAAGAGAAATTTCAAACATACAGAAAAATTGAAAGAATAGTCCAGCAAACGTGTATACACACTATCAGCTTTATTTATGTAGGTGTATGTATTTCCTAAATGAATTGAAAGTAACATGCATTGTCAACTCTAATTAAAAAATTAAAATTAAAAAAATGCACATATCATGAAACTTGTAAATGCAGCTATGTGTATCTCTTAAAAATAAGGACATTTCTTATATAATCACATCATTACACTAAGAAAATTAATCATTGTTTGATATCATCTAATAGAACATAGTCAAAATTCCCTTATTAAACATAGAATTTTAGAATTGGAAGAGCCTTTAATGATATCGCTTTAGAGTCCAAGGCTTCCCAAGCATGGCAGTTCATTATATTATAACTTTCCAAATCCCATACCAGAGATTCTGATTCGTTAGGTCTCGGTAGAGCTCAGGAATCTTTACTTGTAACTTTTATTTGTAAAACAAAACTAAATCTCTCTGTAACTGGGGTGATGATACATTCACCCCAGTAGGACAGCCCTGGTTTAGTACTGTTGTCTCAGAATAATAATCACCAGCATCCATTACTCTCAGAAGTTTGGACAATAAGTCACATGTTTACCTGGAATCTGTAATTCTTCAAAAGAGAAAATGGAATCTTAAAGTAGTCAAGAGATTGATTTGCTCAGAGTAATTAGAGATACATAGTTTTGCTTTTTAGTCAATATAGCAATTTTGAAATTATGTATTAATCATATGTATACTGATTGCATTTATAAAACTGCACATTGATTTACATTAAATTAGTAGAATTTGCTGCTTTTTAATGTAATTTATCCTATAATAGGGAAGGAATTAAGTAAATTAATGAACTTATTAATTTACTTTAATTCACTAATTTAAGTAAATTAACGAATAGGAGCATTAGGAAAATGCAGATAAATTTTGAACATAATATCTTTGGCCATCTCCAAATTTAATAAGCTCGGTCTGAAAATTTGCTAAGAGCAGTTAAAAAGTTCCTCACAGTGCTTTGCACACTGCTTGGGTGGGTACACAAGTGCTAATGAATGTTTTTTGAATAAACATGTTAATATTTCTGTGCAGGGAATATCCTTATATCTATTGCTACACATAGAAATCTTTTCTGTTCTTTAAAGTTCATTTAAATGTCATCTTATTCACATAGCCTATCCTTAATACTTTGTGCAATTATTATATTCCCTTTTTCTTGACATCAGTTTCACTCAATGATAAATAAGAAACAGATTTTTATTTTAATACTGTATTGATTAGATGTGGAGTCCTTGTGGAAAGTGGATTCTATGTTTTTAAAAAACATTTTACAGAAAAGCTTTTTTGAGGTATAATTTAGCAGCTTTATCGAGATACATTAAACTACACATACTTAAAGTGTATACAATTTGATGAATTTTGACATATGTGTACAATTGAGAAACCATCAGCACAACCAAGAAAATGAACGTATTTATTATTGTGGAAGTTTTCTTGTTGCCCCCCTGGTAATCCATCGTCTCCTTCCTTCACTTTTTCCAGGCAATCACTAATCTACTTTTTGCCATTATGGATTAGTTTACATTTTCTGAAATTTTATATAAATGGAGCATACAGTATGTAATCTTATGCCTGGCTTCTTTAACTCAGTATAATTATTTTGAGATTCATCCATGTTGCATGTATCAATTGGTTGTTTATTGCTGAGCATTCCACTGTATGAATATACTATAGTTTATCGATTCACCTGTTGATGGATAGTTGAGATTTTTTTTTCTTTCAGTTTTTATTTAATACAAATAAAGCTGCTAAAAACATTTGTATACAAGTTTTTGTGCAGACATAGGTTTCAATTCTCTCATGTAATGTGGTGGATAGTCACTAAGGTGGTCTCCTCATTCCTCATGTTCTTGGATAATCCTTTCCCCTCTGAATATGGATAGGATCTGTGACTTGCTTCTTTTTTTTCAGCTTTACTGAGGTATTATTGACAAATAAATGTGACTTGCTTTTAACTAAAGGTTAGAGCAAAGGCGATATACATAATTACCTTATACAAGGTTGTAAACCCATCTTTTTGGGAGAGACTCTGTCTCTCTTGCTGGCTTTCAGAAAGCAAGTGGCCATGATGTGGCAAGTAGCTAAGGGCGGCATCTGTCAGCCGCTAACAAGAGACTGGCCTTCAGTCTGACAACCTACAAGGAAATGAATGTTGTTTAGAGCCATGTGATCTTGGGAATGAATCCTTCCTCAGTTAAGCCTCAGATAAGACTTTGTGAGACCCTAGAGCAGAGGGCCCAGCTAAGCTGCACCCTGACTCCTGCACCACAGAAACAGTGAGATAATCAATGTGTATTGCTTTATACTGCTAAGTTTGTGGTAATATTGTTATGCACCAATCCATGTGAATACAGGTAAATACCTAGTAGTAGAATGGTTGAATCATATGTAGGTGTATGTTTAACTTTTTAAGAAACTGTCAAATTGTTTTCATAACTGGTATTGCAATTTTATATATCCATCAGCATTGTGTAAGAGTTCTGGTTGAACCACATCCTGGCCAATACTAGAGTGGTCAATTGTTTTGGTTTTAGCCCTCGAGCAAGACTAAAGTAGTATATCGTTGCGGTTTTAATTTGCATTTCCTTAATGACTAATGTTGAACATCTTTTCATGTGCTTATTTGTGATCCATGCATCATCTTTGGTGAAATATCTCTTCAATTCTTTCACCTCTTTTAGGTTGGGTTATTTGTCTTATTACCATTGAGTTGTAAGAGTTTTTTTATGCTTTTTGTGTTGTATTTAAAGAATATATGCCACACTCAAGGGCACTAAGATTTTCTCTTAGTTTTTATTCTGGAAGTTTCATATAGTTTTAACTATTACATTTAGGTCTATGGCCCATTTCAAGTTTAATTTTCATATATAGTGTGAGGTAAATATGGAGGATTTTTTTTCTGCATATAGATATCAAATTGTTCCAGTGTTATTTATTTAAAAGATGATCCTTTCCCTATTGAATTATCTTGGCACCTTTGTCAAAAACAATTGGCCATTTAATTCCCAACATAATTTGACTCTTTAAAGTATATTTTTGATAATTTTATATAACCTGTATTATGATTATTTTTGTTTATTCTTCATTAAACTGAAAACTCCTTAAGGACACAGCTATCTTACTTACTTCTGAATCCCTTGAAACTCAGCATGTGCCTTGCCCATAGGAAATGCTCAATAAAAATGTGATGTAGTGAAGTAAATTCTAGTACTCATTACTCCTCACTGTCCTGGATTGAGACATATGGTTACCCCAAACAGGGTCATGATTTGGCATCCTTTCAGATTGATAATCTTAAAAAAAATATTTTTTACTACATTTATTAAGAAAGGATGAACACTATGTAATGATGGCAGAACAGGAGGACTCCTTTTGATTAGTCAATATCTGGACAGGAAATTCATAATATACTCAGGGTGGGGGAGTTAAATAAAAAGAGTTTAATGAAAGGACTATTTAGAGGGATAGGTGTAGGGATTGAGGGAACCAGTGATGTTGGTGAAACATCTAAGGACTAACAACAGGCTGAGAGTCATTGCCATCTGTTGAAGGCTTGAAGGGGTGAAGGGAAGAATGGTGGTGGTTTTACTAGAGCCCAGTAAGAGTGGGAGCCCTGGATGATCGACCTCCTAACAGCGGCCATGGTTATAAAGAAACACAGCTACTGCCACAACTATGGCAAAGGTGTGGTGGGGTGTGTGTGTGTGTGTGTGTGTGTGTGTGTGTGTGTGTTCCATTGCCCTTAAATATCCTGCCTATGACCAACCCCAATCAGAAGCCAAAGGGTAAAGGAGTTCAGGTACAGTCCATAGAGATCAGCCTCCAGGAATATGGGGAAAGGCAAGGAATGGATCCCAAAGTTAAATGGGGATTAAACAGCACGACATTGTCTTGTGCAATTCAGCTGTAGCATGTAGCACTTCACCCAGGGAAGGAATTTTCTTTCCTTAAAAGGCAAATTAGTGACTATCTTGTTGTTGGAGCCTATCCCTTGATTTTGCCAACCAATGTAAGTGGCTTTTCAAAATGTTGTTTCCATGTACATTTAATACCCACTCCTTTCTAAGAGGAGTTATGATAAGTACAGTTCACATGATATCATATATTATTTCCACCTTATAGATTGATGCCTTTGCCTAGTTAGTTCTTTTAATCTGCCGCAGTCTCTTCAGAATAAATAAAATGATGTAGGTAAATGCATCGTACTTAAAAAGTACTCAATAAATGTATAATCTATAACTTAATCAAGCTACTCATACTAAGCCTTCAGAATGCCCAGCAATTATATCTTTCATCTCTAAAATTGCCATAGGAGGAATATGCAAATAGAGGATGATCAGGTATGCTAGGAGTTTTCATTACTTACACTGAATTTGACCTTGTAAAAATGTCTCATAAAAATGCAATCACACAATTTTAGCACTATTATTGTTATTTGCCATTTTGGTGTTTCTAATGCCCACTGTTTTTATTCTCACCCAAAATGGTGACCAAACCTCTCTAGTTTTATGAAATGAACCCACTTTTCAGTAAGATGCGAAGCAGGGGGCTGACACAATTATACTGTACTGTAATTCCAAAATTACCTTTATTTCTTTTCTTTACTGAAATCTGTAAGTTCTTTGTGTTTTGCATTAATCCTCCCTCAATTCCCCTGTAAACTAAAACAGCAAAGACAGCCTTCAGTTGCAATCGACATGAACAATTTGTACATAGGAATGCTGTAGCTGCATTCCCTTTTGCTATTCCCCATGCCACCTTTCCATCTTGGACTCTGTCAGACTTTTGCTATTTAACAGAATGTGCTTCAGATTCTAGAGATTCCTGTTTCCCTTTTTTGACTCATTTTAAACCATAATTTTCCCCTATTTTGCCCATTTTTTAGAATCTGTACTTATCCTTTCTCTGCTCCAATCTACTGTCCCTGCCTTCATCTCCATCTCTAATTAAGGACTTAGTTTGAGACTCAGGGTTCTGGATTCTGGATGAGTTATTAGTACTATTATTACTGCATTATGGCTTAGATTTACTTTCATGGATTGATCTGAGAATCAAAAAATTTTAAAAACTCCTTTTCTCTATAGAATGAAACACACTTAGATGTTATAAGTTGTTTTGACTATCACAATTGTTTTCCTAGAAAAATAAATTCTTAAATTATGCCAGTCACTTGAGATCCCTTAAAATGCCTTCCAAAGGAAAAAAAAAAGAATTTTTTAAAATAATAAACATAATTACTTATTGAGGTAGACAACATTGGATGGTAATGACAAGATAAGATGAAGGTATTGTCAAGTTTGAACATCCTTGGTACCATATTTAGTTCCTGGGTCAAGAAAGTAAAAAGAAAAAACAAAATATAGATTATAAATTGGGGCAGTTTATCTGCAATTTGTCCAGTCCAATGTGTATACTTTAAGTTTGAAATGTAAACTTCTAATTTCAAAATCAAGTTAATCTAAATTTTTACATACCAGAGTTTGTTTTTATTCATGGAATATGTACTATATGGAGAGTTTGTACCAATTTTTTTTATCAATTCATTTATTTAGTTAAATTTTAATTTGCCAGAGTAATAGAACTTTTTGTTTATATTTATCATTATATCCCAATGCTTGGAATAGTGCTTAGAACATAGTAGCACACAATAAACATTTGTTAAATGAATGAAAGAATAATGATAGAACAATGGATGAAACCTAAAATGTAAATTCTGGTGGTAGAGATATAACAAATATAAATATTAATAAATAATTTAATTTTAGATAGCCATAAACACAACAAACCAGGTTTTGGGATGGAGAATGACTGCAGGGAAGGTTAGATGGTTTTTAAAATTTTTTATAACAACGCTATGAAGTAGGTATTTTTAGCTCCCTTTTATGGAGGAAAAAAATCAGACTTGCCCAGGGTTGCAAAGTTAGTAAGTGGCTGAATCACTCTAATCCAGTTTCATTGATGTATTCTTTCATTAAACATTTCTTGAGTGCCTAATAGACACTGAGCCAGAGTTTATAAAACCAGAGTAAAACCAGAGTAAGTTTCTGCCTTCAGAGAGTTTATAATCTAGATAGAAACTGCCTAATACAACAGGCATATCTTTCTAGTTGGAATTGAGATGTGCCGTAAGTGTGCTGTAAATGTATTTCAAAATACACTGGATTTTGAAAAGTTCAGATGAAAAAGTAAAATATCTGAATATTTTTTTATATTGATTATATTTTGAAATGATATTTTGGATATATTGTATAAAATATGTTATTAAAATGAATTTACTTATTTCTACTCATTTAAAAGTGACTTATAGAAAATTTAAAATGACATTTGGCTTGTATTTTAGAATCTGATTTACTGGGTTCGGGTCCAAGATTGTATATTTCTAATACGTTCCCAGGTGATGCCAATGCTGCTGGTCTGAGGACCACACTTTGAATAGCAAGGCTCTAGATTATATAGACAAGAAAACACAAGTAATAACAGTACTGGTGTAATAATTGCTATGACTGGGCAAGAAGAGGGTATTTAGATTAGTTGTTGTTTTTCACTGCAAAACAACCTATATTCTGTTAAAGCCCCTTTGCACAGATAATTTTTCTTTCTTTCACATTGATTTATAAAAGATTAGCATGCTATATTTAACTATATAAATACATATTTCTCTGAATCATGTCTTATGTTTTGCCCTTATTTAAATGATTATATGTTAGAAAGATGTATCTATTCTATATACAGGTGAATAAAGAACATCATAAAGAAGACATAAAGAAATATAATATTTTACCATAATGGGAAAAAAACAAAATAAGTCACTGAAATAGATTCTCCCAATTGTGAACAATACTTTTTTTTTTTTTATTATAAGTCAAGTTAAGAAATATTTTCCAGAAGTTGCACAAACAGACTAAACCACAGAAATAACATTATTTCAGATAAATGATCTATGGTCTTAGAGACTTAGTTTTGAAGGTAGAGATAGGGACAGGGAACAGAGAAAATTTCCTGAAGAAAGCGATTTTTAAGCTAAGACCTAACATAGGTAAGAATTAGCCAGGTCTGTGTGACTCTAATGTTTTTAGTTTGAATTTGGAACAAGTTTTTGTTTTGTTTCATTTTGGTGTTCTGTTTGCTACAATACTTTATCTGAACAGAAACAAATATCCTTTGAAGAGAAACAATGTCAAGTTTATTAATTAGGGTTATGTTTAAGAATCTATCATAAAATACCTGTTAATTTATAATTTAGAGTCTAAACCTTATTGTAAGTGTGCCCATATGCAAAAAATAAAGAACTGGGAAGTCCAAGATTCATAAAAATAAAAACACTGTAAAATTTAGACATTAAACATTTTCTCTATTAGATATGTCCAATAAAGACCAAAAGAATATCTTAAAATTGACAAGGAAACAATACTTTTCTATTTCATAAGGATTGTTGGGAAAATTTAAAGAGATAATAATACATGCGAAGTGCTTACTTAGTAAGAGGCCTGGCATAAAGAAGAAAGTATAAGAAAGTAATGTGAGTTTTGATTTTTGGTTTCTACTTGAGATTCTTTAGTACTTTAAGAACAAGTTATTTTAAGGCCAATGTTATATAAAAATCATAATGTACACATTTTAATTTTGAGACAAAATTACTAATTATTTCAATAATTTGTTTTTAAGCACACTTCATTGGAGACTCATCAAAGATCATACACATTCAGAAATGGGCTGGGCTAGGAGTCTAGAATCTGGGTTTTCATTCAAGCCCCATTCTTTCCTTACTCTTTCACTTTAGGCCAATCATTTTAAAAAAGGGAGTTTTACTTGTTGCTGTATAAGGTGTGTTCTAGTCTGTATCAGCTTTATTGAGACTGCAAATGAAATGTATCTAAAATTCAAAGTAACGCTTTGCCATCAGGTTTTATTTAGTGAAGTTAATATTTGGTCATCAAATATACGTTCAATAGGAAATATTCTTTTATGAAACAGTTTCTATAGGTAATGCATTCATTTTAAAATACTGTACAAAATGAGTTTGAGATTAGCAATATTTACAAAACTTCAAAATTTAATTATTTTTCAATGATCATAAAAGGATATATTAGAAACATATCTGAATAAAAATGATCTTTTCTTTTCCATATTTACTGATGTTCCTAAAAATTTAATTTTTTTCTAACTTAGATTCTCTCCCCATGCAAACCTATTTACAGAAATGACATTGATGCCTCTTCTTAAGAGTAAACCACAATAAACATCATACTGGGATTTATTGGGCTTCAAAAAAGAAAAAAAAAGATATAACTGCTTCATTGCAAGTAATAAGGAGGGACAGAGACAATAGAAAATAGTCCTGAGACCAGAATAACTTTGTTTCCATGATGTTCCATTTACAGTAACAATGAAAGGGGGTACAAAGGGGCTGCAACCCTTTAGTTACACTTTGATATTGTCAGTTCACACTTTAGCCTTCATTTCCGATTTCCCTTTCCTCAAGGTATACATATAGAAGTTCTGGAGTGGCAATGTACTGAATCTTTTTGGGTTATACTGCTACCCCTAGTGTTGGCCCAAACTTCCTCAACTAGGGAAACTTGAAATAGGTGTATTGCTGGCTGGCTTTGCTTGGGTTTAATCTCAGCACTCTGAAGTACAAAGTGCACAAGACAGTTAATAGACCTGAGGTTTCATTCAGGTTTTGCTACCAAATTAACAGTGTGACTTTAGGCAAGTCACTTCACCTTTCAGTCATTCATTCATATCATCTTACCTGTTGATTAAAAACCAATTAGCCAGGTACTGATCTGGGTGCTGGGGATACACAGTTCCTACCCTAAAGTTCCTTATCTTGTAGTGGTAGTGACAATGGAAATGGTGGGACAGATAATAAATAAGAAAATAAATATGCATAACTTGTGAAAACTATGAAGGAAGGAAACCAGCAATGTGGTAGAGTGATAATAGGGTGGAGATGGTGTGTTTCTTGATATTGGGCATCTGAGATTTCTTTAAGTTGAACTGGATGCTAAGGGCTGTATAGAATTTGAAAGACGCGTTTTCTTCTTTTTGTTATTATGTTCTAGGAAGGCCTACCAATGCCTCTATTATTGGAATGAATGCAAATATGTTTAAATCGAGGGCTGCATCAATTTTCTACTGCCTGATTTTGAAATAATCCACATAAGAGGCAATACTAAATATTTTAGTGTTATTTGGGGGAGTAGTTGCTGGTCATTAAAGAAGAAAAAAACCCAATTTAAGAAAAAAAGCAACCTGAGGTGCTAGATTTTAACCCTATTCGCAGAAACAAAACCTTTTTTCTCATGGGCTCCAGGCAGGGTTCTAACGAGTCCTGGGTTCCCTTGAACTCAGAGCAGCAACGTGGCTGTGCCTGACAGCGGCTAGGAGGGCACGGATCCCTAGAGCCCAGGGAGGCGGAGCCAGAGGCGGGGTGGACTGGAAGCAGTCACCTCAGCAAAGCGGCGGGATTTCCGCAGGGTGGGGGTTGGTGTCGCCCGGAAGAAAGGACTCCTGCTGCAGATGTCTTGTGATTACCTCAGAAGCCTTACTTCGCCAGTTGAAACTGCAGAAGAAAATAGGATCTAGCGAAATATGGCTACGGAGGGCCCTGCCACGTGTCGAATCCAGGTGGCAGAACATCCCAGGTGGGGAAGAGGAGATACCACGGTTTGGGATCTCCTGGATTGGCAAAGTGCCGATGGTGTCCAGGGCTTTTGGCTCTTCACTGGGGCTGCTTTTGCCCCCGGGGGCGGACAGAATCCTAGGAATATTATAAAGCCGTGTGGCTGGGCTTGCAAGAAAGAGCACACCGCACTTTTCACCTTGGCTACTACCAGGGATGTGTTCTGTTTCAGTCATGCAGATCCTTCTTTTCCCTTTCTTGCTGAAGGTGGCACACTCTTCTGCAGGGCTTTAGCAAAAATACCCAAATTAACTTTGAACCTCTTCTCTCTTTGTCTTGCCTGCCAACTTAGAGTAGTTTTTAAGGTCCCTTTTCTAAAATATTCATTGAAAACAATCAAACACTCAAAACGAAACAAAAAACCCTTGGTCTCTGCATCCTTTTAAACAAATGGAATCTATGAATTGTCACTGTGGGAATTAATCTGCCGCCAGTACCTAACTACAGAATAACTAAACTACAGAATAACTAAAAGCTTAGTGATACCTAGTGGAGGATCTTTTCATTTAAGGATGTCTTGCAGACACTTTGTAGGAATACTTCATTCTGACACAGGACTGAATCTCTTAGTATGAAGTCTATAACCGGCTACAATTTTTTCTAAGGGTGATTTCTCTCTCCCTTTGCTGTTTCTAATTTTTACTTTTTTTCCCCCGTGTTAACTTTTTTCTCTAACATTATGTCCTCAAGCTCTCTCGACTTCCTGGTATATGACTGTCATGTGACAGTTGACAATATAATTTACTAAAACTTGAGAATGCTTTTACACCATTAAGCTATCAAACAATGGGTCTTTAGTTACCAGAAAGAAACATTTAGTTACCGGAGATCAACATTGCTTTTAGATTACTTGTGAATGTCTCTGGATGTCATTATATTCTCTGTTGCCCTTATGTATTTGAATGAATTAAGGATATTTTGTTAAAGACATGCTTCGAATAAGATTCATGAGGAATTTGTTACATGAAAATAATCTGTCACCTTGTAGTTTAGTCTTTTATATAAAATATATCTATAAATTTCTTCTCTTTTATGATTTCAATCATAGTGCTCAATATTTCTATAGTTACCCTGCAGGGGAGGGAGAATGATGATAACATATTAAAAACAAACTGTTTATAAAATTTCTTTAGAGTTTCTTGCCTTTTTGTGACTTTCACAGTGTTCATTCATGTAACAAATGCTAGCCACAGAAGAGATCATAATAGCAGTTGGATGAGTTTGTTCTCTGTCATTTTCTTGTTTTTCACTTGTGCATGCAGTGTGATTGTCAGTGTCAAGCAATGTTTCAGCCACTTATTCATTCTAGCAATGGTGAGTTCAGTTAAATCTAGATAGTGTATCTATAAATTCACCTAGCTGCTCATATGTTACAACATGTTGAAAGGAAAAAAAAATGCACCAGAGCATCAAGGTCAGACAGTCTTCTTGTGGAACTCCTGGTCTTTCTTCAGGATGCCTCTTCAGCTTTACAGGACATATAATCTTCTGAGTAAAGGCATTAATCAACCATGATATACATTTTAGTAAACAACATCATTTTTATTCTTTTTATATAAAATCAAATAGAAGTAGAAGCTCTAATATTTTTTTCTCATCCCAATCTTTCATGTATCCTGTACTGTAAGACTACTTAAAATTCACTATTCTAGTTTTCTTTGCAGCATTCTCTCTTCTCTTCCTTCTTTTTGTGAAATTGTTAGATTAGTATTATTTTTTGTAACAGCTTTATTGAGCTATCATTCACATACCAAACAGTTAATCTGTTAAAGGTTTACAGTGAAATGGTTTTTAGTATATTCACAGGATTGTACAACTGTCACCATAATCAAAGTTAGAACTTTTTCATCACCCCACAAAGAACCTTGCATTCTTTAAGCTATCACCTCCTCTCTACCCCTACCCTAATCCAGAGCAATCTCTAATGTACTTTCTGTCTCTATAGATTTACTTATTCTGGAGGTTTGAAATAAATGGAATAATTTAATATGTAGTTTTTGTGACTGGCTTCTTTCACTTCCTGTAATATTTTCCACATTGTAACTTGTTATCAGTATGCCATTCCTTTTTATAGTTGAATGGTATTCCATGGTATGGATATACCACATTTTGTTTATACATTTGCATCAGTTGATGGATATTTGGATTGTTTCTACTTTTTGGCTCTATGAATAATGGTGCTTTATGAATGCATTCTTAATAGGAAAGTTTTGGATTATTTAAAAGAATTTTCAGTAAAGCCTGGAAATCCCTTTCTTCACTATACTCTCTGATTCCTATCCTGTGCTGCCAATTCCCTTCTTAGAAGTTATCACTTTGGCTTGTATCCTTGTAATATCATTTTATCCTTATAGTATCATTGAATCCTTATAATATCATTGTTACCATTTTTTATGAAAATGGTGTATTCATGTAATATAATGTAATATAAGAATCAGTATAAGAATCATGTTTGTTTCTGTCACTTTTTTCACTTAATATTTCTCAGAGATTCTGGCATATCACTCCATATAGATTTATTTCACTGTTTTAAGGGCTGAGAGTATTTCATAGTATGAACATTATTTATTTAATCACTCAACTATTAGAGTGTACATTTAAATTTTCGATTTTTCATTCTTACAAACAATGCTATAAGAAGGACTTTTCTACATATGTCTTTGAGCATTTTTGTGAACATTTCTTTAAATGCTTACATGGAAATAGAATCAGGGCCAAAAGTAATGAACATTTAAAATTTTGATAGTTTCTGCCAAATGGCCCTGCAAAAAAAAATGTTGTTAGATTGTCTATTTCTTGTTAGTTTTCAGAAGCTCTTTACATATATATGTATTTTTTGTATGAACATATGGATTTTTGGATATAAACTCTTTGTTGTTTTATATATAATGCAATATTATTCCCAGTCTAGCACTTTTCCTTTGACTTTATATATATTTTGTTGTGTAGATATTTTATATTTTATGCAGTACAGTGTTGAATGTTAGTACCCTTGTCTTGATTCTGATTTTAATGGGGATGTTACTAACATTTTGTCATCAAATATGATGTTAGCTGTAAGGGCATTTCCTTTTCTAGCATGTCAGAAGCTTTAAAAAAAATTTAATATGTAAAAAAATTTAAAAATTAGTAATAGCTGTTGAATTTTACAGTTTTTCTTGCATATTTTGAGAGAAGCATGGAGTTATAGAGTTTTCCTTTTTATTCCATTGGAATAATGCATTTAATCAACAGAGTTCCTCATACTACCTTCATATTTCTAGAATAAAGTCTGGTCACTTATAAAATAATGTATGATGAATTAAATTTACCAGTGTTTTATTTAGAACTTTTCTATCTTCACAAGTGAGAGTTTGCTCTTTGAGGCTTTTATTAAGTTTTAGCATCTGGGTTATATTGGCCTCACAAAATGAATGCTTTCTATAGCTTCTATTGTTAACAACCATTTATAAAAGCAAAGGATCATCTTTCTTTAAGGTCTTGAGAGAACTAATGACATTTTCTGGGTCTTATTAACGGGGTTATTTCTGACCACATTTTCTGTTTTTTTTCCTGTTCTTTTTCTCTTCCGTCAATTTTCAGAAATTTGTATTTTCCTAGGAAAATCATCTCTTTTGTATAGATTAAAAAATAAGATCTCTTTTGAATCTATAGTTATCTTTTATTTCTAATATTGATTTTATGTGATGAGACTCAGAAAAGTTTTTTTCTATATTATTATTTTTATCAAAGAACCTGTTTGTAAATTTTTGCTATTTTCCCCTTAGTTTATTAAATTCTCTTGCCTTTTAATTCATTTCTTCTTTCTTTATTGCTTTTTTTGCTAGCAATAAAGAAAATGATATGTGTATAGTAATTTTTATTATTTCTTGTTTTCTTATATTCATTGAGGCTAGAAGGTTTTCTCTGAGTACGGTTATAGTTGCATCTCATAAGTTTTGATATACAAATCACTCATTTTTGTTTTTTCTAAATAATTGTAATTTTGGCTTTATTTCTACTTTCCCTCAGTGTTATCTTTTGCTCACTTATTTGTTCTCTAACCCTTCATCCTATTATTCGGCCCATCTACTATTTTTATTTTTACCATCAGGATTTTATTTTCCAAGATCTCTAATATAATTACTGTTGTATTTTTACATTTAAATTTCTGATCTAGGAGAATATATTGTGATGGAAGAAGCAAAGTAGGGATTAAAATTGCCCTTCCTCCCCCAATGGCAATTATCCACACTTTGAATACCATTTTTAACATATGTTAAATTCTCAAATATAATTTTATAATAATGACTAATAATTATTACATGCTTATAAAATCTTCAAAACAAAACTTTGCAGTTATTTCTATTATTATGCTCAATTTGTAGTTGAGGAAAGTGAGAGATAGAACAACTCATATAAATTACCATAATAAGGGAGGAAAAAATTTTCCTCTATCCTCTTAAGTTTCGTAGGTGGGTCCTGTAAATTAAACTGATAAAAGACAGATTAACAGGAGAAAATGTTTATTTCTCATGCACATGGGCTTTACAGAAAAGAAGTGAAAACCAAAAGAAGTTGCTAGGTCTGGGAGCAACATTTTAACAAAGGATGATAAATTGTGAGAAGTGACTAGATAAAGGGGAAGGGGTCTGGGTTTCTAGGGATGGTAAGTTGTGGAAAGGTGACTGTGTGGGGGAAACTAATGGAAAATAAAAATTATTTTAGTAAGGTTTGTTTATGTAGACTCAAGTCAGTGAGGTCTCAAGTCATAAGAGTCATCTCTTGGTATGGGGATAGACAGCTTCTCAAAGGGAAAAAATTTATGCCAAGCTTTTAGGTGGCTAGAGAGAGGGTAGAGAGCTCCTTCTGTGTCTGCTATTTCTTAATTGCCTTACGCTCAAAATAATCCTCATGCCAAATGGCATATTTTGGAGTGGCACATTTTGATCCTCTTCACCATAAACACACATATTCACAACAAATTATTCTTAAATTAGTATTAAAAATTTATATTTTATGTAATGCCATGAGCGATTATCCTGATATTAATGAGAAAACAGAGGCACAAATAGGATAGAAGACTTGTCTCAGGTCATAATGACAAACTAAAGATACATGTTTTGTCTCCTGAAATTTTAATTTATTCTTCTCTGTAGTTAGCCATTTGTTCACCCTAGGGTCCTCTGAGAATGAGTCCTTATGGTAAAATCAATTTCATTCACTACAGTCATAATTTTGTTTCTCAAGTTCTGTTACTAAAATTGCTGTTAAAAAAATCTTACGTCAAAAGATCATTCACAGCACCAGATTCAGCAATTTATGTGATGATATTTTGGCCAATTCTGCCTTTAACAATGTAATCTTTGTAGGAGCTCTTATTTTCATATTAAAACTGCTCATTGTACTCTTTTTTGAGGGCATACTTTAAGTGACTACATTTTAAGAGATGGAGTCTGGCTGGTGATTAGCTGAGAGTGATAAAAATACAGCTACTCCCCCAATTACAGCAAAACTGCTTCATTATTATAGGATTAGGTATGAAGTTTAGAAAAACACTGTACACATCAGTTCTTTCTATTCTTAGAAAAAGTGCTTTCCTTGTTTTTTTTTCATAGCCTCTGCACATTTGAATTTCAAAGGCAAGGAATGTTGTATGGTAAGCCTGTTGTGAAGGAGCCGTTACAGTAAGGCATGGTCCGCTGTCTTCCTGAGGTGGTCTGGGAAAATAACACAAAATTTAATAACTCAAAATCATTTTGTTAAAATATTTTAAGAGACTGATTCTAACATTGCTGTTAGTATTTCATCTTTTTTCTTTGGTATGTGTTTGCAGTGCTTATAAAAGCAAATTAACAATGATTCAAGTTAGCAGAACTTGAATTTATTTCTATGTACGATTTTCATAAGCAGAAATAACATTAGCTCCTATTGTAGCTAGTGGAGTTATATAAGCCAGAAAACTTCTCCCTCTTGCCCACATCTAATTGGTCACCAATTCTTGTGGATTCGACTTTCTTAATTTAATTTTTACCCTTCTCTATCTCCACCACTAATGTACCCTCAGGATTTCTTTCTAGGTTAACTACAATGGCTTCCTATTGGATTTTTTTTTTTTTTTTTTCTGCCTTGTCCTCCTATGACCCATTTTCCACACACTTCCCAGGAAACTTTTGCAAGAGGGAAACTGATAATATCACTCTATCTTTAAATATTTGTTCACATCCCTTGGCTATGTGTTAAAAGCCAGATTCTTCAACTTGGCATATAAAGGCCTTTATGATCTGGGACTTGATTACCACTAGCCTCCTTTCCTATTTTTCTCTTTTGATGTATTTGAAACCCTAATTATAATTTTCTGAATGCAGCATGCTGGGCCTTTTCATTTCATTTACCTAGAATGTGTCACCCCATCCCACTTGTCTGACATCATTCTTTACAATTCATGTTAAGAGATTGCCTCTTGGAGAAGCCTTCTCTAACTTTTTCTTCCCCTTCTAGATTTATCTTAGCATACACATTCTCCCATAGTAGGAGCTAAAGAGCTTTTCCCTGTACTCCAAGAAGACTGGCTTATTACTCTATTGTCACTCTGTATTGTACTTTTTAGCTCACCTATCTTTCTCTTTTGCCAGACTTTTATATTCCTAGAGACCAAGGACTATTATTAATCTCCTTTTGAAATAGAGTACTTAGTAAAGCATCAGCACATTGTTTAAGAAAACTTTTTATTTTAAAATAATTTCAGACTTACAGAAAAGTTTTCTGTAAGTTCAGACTTACAGAAAAATTACTGTATGCTCTTCTCCCAGATTCCCCAAATGTTAACATTTTTTGTAATTACTTTATTGTTCTCTCTCTCTCATAATTTTTTTCCTAAACAGTTCAAGATTTAGGTTGAAGACATGAAGACATGATACCTCTTTAACTTTAAATACAGGAGTGTGTTTCCCAGAAAAAAGGACGTTTTCTAACATAATCAGAACACAATGATCAAAATCAGGAAATTAATATTAATAGAATATTATCTAATTGGCAGAACTCAAGTGCACCAATTATCCCACTAATGTCTTTTATAGCAAAAAACATTAATAATAGTAATATTTTTTTCTTGGTCAGGGTTCTATCTAGGACACAGGTTGCTTTTAGTTGTTTTTAAAAACTTTTATTTTTTGGTGGGAGGCAGTTCCTCAGTCTTTGTATTTCATGATCAGTTATTTTATAGAATATCCCTCAATTTGGGTTGCAGGAAAAAATTGTGGAAAACATTGAAATGGACCAAAAGTAATCTTTATGGGTATCTCCAAGGAGAACCAGAATTAGCTTAACATACCTATCATCCAGATTATCTGATTTCTATATGGCTCTGAGCCTTATATTCAAGCTCTTTCACAGCTCTTTATGTCATAGAAAACTGATAGCAATGCAAATGATTCTTGTCCATAGAAATTGCAAATTGTGTTTGGTGGAATACATTTGATTGTTGTGGCTTGCTATTAACCAGTTTTTCTGTCTATTTATGAGTTCATTTCAAATTCCTTATTTGACTATATATGAGGAGTACTTTGGATTCTTCTAAATGATTATATTATGGTTTTGTCATTAATTAATGAGATAAAATCTTTTTTAATGAGATAAAATCTTTAAGACATGTTTATGTCTGTATGAGTCATGATTATACTTTAAAAAATTTTCTCCTTTAATAGTTTATCTAAGTATTTCTTCGTGATTAGACTCACTTTATTTTTGGTAGGAAAACTATAAAAAAGTAATTTTGTTTTCTCAGTACATCATATCAGGAGGCACATGGTATCTATTTGTCCCATTACCAATGCTATTAACTTGAATCACTTGGTTAAGGAGACACTACCTGGTTTTCCCACTGTAAAGTTACTATTATTTCTTCTGTAATTAGTAGGTATCTTTTGGTGAAATATTTTAAGAAGATGTTAATATTCTGTTTCATGTCAAACTTTAATTTACTGGTTTTAGCATACACTGATGATCCGTGCTTGAGTCAATTATTATTATAATGGTCACCAAATGGTGACTTTTTTGTTTTTTTAAATATATTTTTATATTTATTATTTGTCATTCCAGTGTAAGGAAGTGTTTTTCCTTTTCCATTTATTTGTGTCAGTGTGGATTTATTGATTTTTACTTTACTTTATGGGTTATAGTATGTTACCTTTTTACTATTTTGATGCTCAGATTATTTCAGATTTGGGCAGTAAGAACCTCCTTATGTGGGTCTCTGTGTCCTTCTGACATGTTTCTGTCATTGTTTCAGCCCTTCCTTACTTTCTAGCACAGCAAGATGTGCCAGATTTATGTCCATGAAAGAACTTCCAAACCTACAGAAAAATTTTATGAGTTTATTTAACTTTTTAAATCTTCTCTGTGCTTAGCTATACTCTTGTGTCACTTAAGGGGTTACAGTATTGTTTATTTATTGGGTGTTTACTTCTCTGTTTCCAGATTGCTAAAGCTAAAAGAGACATTTAACTCTAAGTTTGGATCCATTCCCAAGTTTTATGTTCGAGCACCAGGAAGAGTCAACATAATAGGTATTTCGAAAGTCCCTTCTCTTAATTCTTTTGTCCTTTGGTAAAATACAAATTTTTGTTAATGCATTATTTTCTTAATATTTTCCAGGAGAACTGAAAAAATAGAATATTTTACATATTTCTGCTACAGCAAGGCAAACTTTTGCATAAGGAACACATTATACTTTCCCAGTTTATGTTATTAATGTTAATTTTGCCCATTCATTTAAAAAAATTATAAATTTGTTGGAATCTGAATATTAATATTGTTTCATGAGAGATGAAAATATTTTTGTGTGCTGCAGGTTAAATTGAGTGATTTTGGTGGTTTTACATTTATTTATTCATTGGATTAGAGGAATACTAGGAAACCAGTATTCTTGCTTTTAATAGTGTGGTGACCTGAAGAATGAGTATGTTTTATTGAGAGAAGATGAGATGGGGAACTGAGAAAAATCCAGGAGTCAAAGGAGGATTAAAATGAAAACTTTTTATAATGGAAAATGTGAACATCCAAAAAAGTAGTTGGAGTAGTATAATGAAATCTTATGTACCCAACATCCAGCTTCAATTATTATCAACTCAGGCGATCTTATTTTATTTTGAAGCAAATAAAGAGAATTTTAAAAATATGAGATATTTGAGTAAGGTTAAATGAGAAGGAGGGAAAACGAAGTAAACCCAGTGGCGCGCGAGAGAGATTGAAGACATCTGAGAAGGGAGAAACTAATGGAGCAGAATTCCCAAGAAGACAAGCGGGCTGGTATCTAGAGCTTAGGAAGAGGGCCACTTTGACTCTTTTAACAGAAGGCAAGAAAGAAAAGGATGTAGTTTGATGTAGGTAAATATATAATTTTTGAATAGAAAGTTGAGGGAGTTCTTGTAGAAGAGAGTTGGAGGGATTGGAAGTTTAAGAAGGCACAAAATTCGAAATAGCCTTGTGAAGAATGGGAGAGGGAAAAGACTAGAACAACAAAAGCTTTGCCGGGTAGCTTTGTGATCTGGTTTGAGCTGGAGACCATAGAATTGTAGCAATACCAGTCTGCAAAGTTTTCATTTTTTTCTGTCTCAGCTAATCTAGGTTGCCTGTGTTTGATCTAAGTTTGGGGTTTTGTTTTGGATAGAGGTAACAGAAGAATGACAAGGCATCAGGAAGTTGATGATATTGGCAAGAGAGCAGGTAAAGTAATGAACTCTGGAATCTATGCTGGGTTGAAAAAGAAAGAGATAATAGGAAGCTTGTCGGGTGGGAGTGGGATGGGCAAAGAACTGAGTCTGGAAAACAGGAAAGTGAGATAAACTGTAATAGAAATGGCAGGACGGGAAGTTTGATATTTGAAACTAAAATTTCATAGGTAGAAAAGTTCCAGGTGATAAGGTCTGTGGCCATTGCTGGATTTGTCAATGCCATGGAAGTAAGCAGAGCAGAGGGGAAGTCGTGTTTTTTTGAGGTCAAGGAATTAGGAAGCTGGGACCTAAGACTAGGTTGTTTACCTGGATGTTGTTCAGGTTATTGCAGGACTGGGATGGAGAGGGCTAAAATGAGATGATAAGGTCTTCAGTGAAGAACAGAGTATCAAAGAGCCTTAGATGAAAGTGATGAGGAGAGAATGTGGCATGAGCCGTGAAGAACAGGGGGACAGAAAAAAGGCCTGGAAATGGTGGAGTGGAAGGAGAACATCAACAGCTCTTTGCTGTTGCTGAGAGAACTGCAAAGAAGCCATATCCTCAGAAGAGAGCCAAGTTTTGCTTAGTTTTGGGTGTAAGGTTTCCAAATTAAGGATTTTCTTGACAAGTAATTCTTATTCTAGTAAATTTATTGACTGTTTTCTGATTTAAAATGGGAGGTATTATGTTCCAATGTAGTTAGCTTAGTTAGTGCTTGGGATGAAATTAATTTCAGTGTTTATTAAAAAGCATTATTATATTTTTGTTAAATATGCAGAATGTAATCATCATATCCTTACTTGCCAGGAGTTCCTGTTCCCTTCATGCCCCTCACTTGGGTATTTCCATCAGTTTTGACAAAGGGAGGAATGTCAGGAGGCTGTCATCCACACTGCAACCTTCCCAACAGAATCTGGTGCCCTCCTAGATTTCCCCTTGTTTAAATATGTTTTCTACTTGTGAACCACTGTTTTGTGTAATATTGTTTTCTTGAAGAAAATTGGAGAGAAAGACAACTTTGGAAACCATTTCTTCATTTGTCATTGTCGATCCAGAAAAAAACCCTTTATTATTATTATTGCTTTTTATTTTGTTATTTCAACGGACATGTCAGTGTAGAAACAAGACTTGCTACCTGTAATAATATGTAGAATAATATTTATTTTAAAATATAATTATGCAGTTTAATTGCCTTCCATTCATTTTGATCTTAACTGATCAATGTCTGCCATAGGAACAATCAGATATAAGAATCTGTTTTTGGTGAATATAAATGAGCTTGCTTAACCCATCTTTCTTGAATTGTTATTTTGTATTTAAATGTTATGAATAACAACCTTGAGTTTAAATGATAATTTGGAGAAGACATTATGGTATAATAGAAAAAAAATTCCTCTTGGTATTTCATAGAAGAATTAGAAAGAATAGTTTCCTTCTTATATTTGCTTATTACATATAAAGTAGTACAGATTAAATATTCTTTTTCTAGCTTTTCTTTATCCTAGCTATGTGTAGCACATTCAACACAATGTACTAGTACCAGTGTAATTTGTTAGGTATTTGGTTAGTCCACAAAAAATAAAGCAAAGATCCTCACCTTTAGTAAGCTCATTCTCAAGGGAGGAAGAGAATGGGACTCACATAATGTTAATATAAGGGAGAGTGTGCTAAAGGCTTCAATTGTTCATATATTAAAAATTAATACAAAAATCAATAGAGAAAGGAGATAATGCTTTTCTTGATGTTCCATATAACTAGTCACATAACATAAACATGATCATTATGAATTAGAAAATGGGAAAAAAACTAGTGAAGTTTTAAAGAACTCTAAACATTAACAGAAACTAATAACATATATTTATGCTAACAGAATTTCCTGGCTCAGATGTCTGGGAGAAAAAGAAAACTGAATCACTTTCTGCCCATAGTATTTTTACTTTTTGTTAAAACCTGGCTGTTGGTCAAGCTTTTTCTGTGTATCAACTGGAGTTTCTCTTTCATATACTATCAGTGATAAAAAATGCTTTCTCTTTTTTTCTAGGAGAACATATAGATTACTGTGGATATTCTGTTCTTCCTATGGCTGTGGAACAAGATATGTTAATAGCTGTGGAACCTGTGAAAACACACATTCTTCAACTGGCCAATACAAATCCCTTGTACCCGTGAGTATTTAGGATTGCTGGTGTGTGTGTGTGTGTGTGTGTGTGTGTGTGTGTGTGTGTGTGTGTGTTTATATTTGTACCCACATGAATTCTTTAGGAGACATCAAATTTATAATAAATATATTTTTTTTCCTTTTTAGGAATGATTTAATTTATTAAAACGTTGTATCTGACTTCCAAAACAATCTAAGGCTACTATTTAATATTTGTTTATTTTGTTCATTTGCTCACTCATTTAAGAAACATTTTAGGAACACTTACCATGTGTCCGACATTGTTTTATCTTTATAGAAAGATGAAAAAAACTATGTCCTTGCCCAAAAACTATGTCTATTGCGGTAACTATTTCCAGCAAAGTCAGGGCTAGCTAATTCTCTTGTCATAGTATTTTACCAGGCTGTATTATTATCATCTGCTTACTTGCCAGTATCTCCCCTCCTCTTCCCAGTAGATTACAAGTTCTATGAGTTCAGATACTGTAGCTGCCTCTCTTCTTCAGTGCTGTCAAACACAGTCTGGTACATAATAAATGTAGATTTCTAGTACGTATGCTTTATTAAGTTAAGACTTCCTTTTTTGTTGTTTTTTAAAAATTCTTAGTTTGCTAAGATTAAAAAAATCATTAGTGGGTATTGAGTTTTATGAAATGTCTTCTCTTGAAGTCTTGAAGATCGGTTTTAAAAAAATGTCATAATTTACATTGATGGATTTTCTATTGAACTGTCTTTTCATTCCTGGGATAAGCCTTATTTGCTTATAGTATATTATGATGTATTAAAAAAATAATTAAAAAAATGATTTCGGCACATAATTGGCACATTATATTTTTGGACTGTTGTTTATTGGACATTTTGCCTGCAGTAATGTTTGTTTATTCTGCAAATATTTTATGAGTGCTTTTGATAAGATACTATTAACCAGGTTATATAAGATATAGAAATTCCCTACTTTTAAATGGAACTTATTGTATAAGATCCTTTTTATTTTCTATTTATTTTGCATAATTAAGACTATATCTTATGTACATTTCGAACCCTTTAAAGAAAACCTGTATCTCAAATGCAATTTTGTGTCGTTGTAAACATTTAAAACTGAATGCATAATAATTTTTCACACTGATTTACTCAAATTCACTTAACCATTCCCACCATGATGTACATGTGGTTTCAGTTTCATTTTATTTCCTTTTTTTCATAAAAGCAGAGCCTGAAACAGACTTGGTTGAAGGTAGAGTATTTGGGAAATGATCCTAGGGGAGCAGTAGTGAAAGAGCATGGTTAGGGAAGCAGAGGTGAGTTATTAAGGCGGGTACCTCTGCTTTATTCCATTAGGACCCTTAAGAAGTATGCAGCATCCCTCCAAGAGTTCCTTACATGTTGTGTAGCATTCATGGCATGGATATGCCATAATTTATTTATCTATTCACCACTGATGGGCAGTTAGATCATTTCCAGTTTTTGGCTATTAACGAATAATGCCACTAAGAATATTTGTGAATCTGTATGTGGATATATGTTTCATTTTCCTTGGTTAAATACCTAAGAGTGGACTGTTTGGGTTTACTTTTTCAGGAATTTGCCTGTTTTCCAAAGTGGTTGTACCATTTGCATTCCCACCATCAATTTGTGAGAGTTCCAGCTGATCCACGTCTTTGCTAACTTGTCTTTTTAAATGGTAGCCACTCTCATAAATGTGTAGTTGTAGCAAACTGTGCTTTTTAATTTTAATTTGTCTAACTAATGATGTTGAACATTTTCTCATATATTTGTTATCTATGTATCTTCTTTGTTGAAAGGTCTGGCTAAATCTTTTGCCCATTTTCAAGTAGGTTTTTCATCTTTTACTGACATGTGAGAGTTTCTTATATATTATAGATACAAGTCCTTTGTTAGATATATGCTTTACAAAATATTTCATCCAGTCTGTGGCTTGAATTTTTATTTTCTTTACTATGTCTTTTGAAGAAGAATACTGTTTGTTTTTGATCAAGTCTTACTTATTGATTCTTTTCATTCACAGTATATAGTTTTTGACTCTATTTAAGAAACCTTTGTCAAACCCCTGGCCATTAAATTTTTCCCTATGTTTTCTTCCAGAAGTTTAATAGTTTTAGTTTTTACATTTAGGTCTATGATGAATTTTGAGTCAATTTTTGTATGTGGCATGAGATCAGGGCCGAGGTTTATGTTTATTTTTTTTTGCATATGGCTATCCAATTGTTTCTCACCATTTGTTGGAAAGATTATTTTTCTCATTGAATTATCTCAACACCTTTGTTGAAAAGCAATTATTAATATAGGTACGGAATTATTTCTGTACTCTATTCTGTTTCATTGATGTATTTGTCTATCTTTATGTCAATAATGCACTATCTGAAAACTGCAGCTTTATAAGAAGTCCTGGACTCAGGTAGTATATGTCTTCTAATATTGTTTATCTTCTTAAAATTTGCTTTGGCTATTCTAGATCTTTTGCATTTTCTCATTAATTTTAGAATCAGCTATTCAATTTGTATGAAAAAGCATGCTGAGATTTTTATTAGTGTTGCACTGAATATATAAATCATTTTGGGGAAAATTGACATCTTCACAGTATTTACTCTTCCAATTTATGAACATGGTATATCTCTCTATTTATTTAGGTCTTCTTCAGTTTCTCTCAGAAATATTTTGTTGTTTTTTTTAAGATACATGTCTTGTACATATTTTGTCAAAATTTTTTTTCTAAGTGTTTATTTTTAAAAATAATTTGTATTTTTCAGTTGCAGTTGACATATAATATTATATCAGTTTCAGGTGTATAACATAGTGATTAGACTTTATGTAACTTACAAAGTGATCATCCTGATAAATCTAGTATCCATCTGACATGATGCATAGTTATCACAATATTGTTGTGATAATATATATCCCTATGCTGTGCTTTACATCCTCATGACTATTTTGTAACCACCAATTTGTAATCCTTGTCCCCTTTTCCTCCATCACTCCAACCCTCCTCCCATCTGGCAACCATCAAAATGTTCTCTATATCTGTTTTGTTCGTTTATTTTATTTATATATATATATTCCATGTGTAAGTGAATTCACATGGCATTTGTCTTTCTCTTTCTGACTCATTTCACTTAGCATAATACCCTCTAAGTCCATCCATGTTGCTGCAGCAGGCAAAATTTCATTCATTTTTTTTGGTTGAGTAATATTCCATTGTATATATGTACCACTTCTTCTTTATCCATTCATCTATTGATGGACACTTAGGTTGTTTCCATATCTTGGCTATTGTAGATAATGCTGCAGTGAACATGTGGATGCACATGTCTTTTTGAATTAGTGTTTTAGGTTTCTTGGGATAAATACCCAGAAGTGGAATTACTGGGAACTTCATTTTTTTCTTCAGGTTTTAAAACTTTTTATTTGTGTATTTAAAAAAAGTATGCATTACAATAATTAAAATCGTTTGAATAAAAAAAAAATGGCACTTTGATTAAACTGCATTTTACAGTCTGCAAGAAACCTTGGACCAGCTTGGTTTTTACTCTAGATTTCACTGTCTTCTCATCCAGATTCTGCCTTCAACAACATGCAAGTTCTTTTCCTTCCCTGCAAGCCAGACAGGCAGATAAGAGAGGCAGGTATGGCCTTTGTTGTCAGCAATTCTTTGATGTGAAAAGGGGCCGCACAGTCAGTTATACTTGATCCAGTTTCTTTGCATCTTACAAAGTTAAATAGCTAAAAGAAGTAAAATAAGAAAGCAATGCTTGAGGAATGTACAGTTTATATTTTTGGTATATGCCTCATTACGATTTGCCTGCTTCTTCTCCTGTTCAGTTGTTTCTTTTGAAGGCAGTGAATTTTTCTCTTGCATTTCTGGTGTATTCAATTTCAACTTATTGAATTTCTCAATCTCAGTTACATTGGGTTTGTCAGTCATGGTTGCAGAAGAAGTGGACAGAGGTGCACAAAAGAATCATCTGCTTAGTGGCAGTTGCCAAGTACCACTGGGTCCTTCTCTATCTCTTGTTACATCTTTTGTTTTAAAGTCTGTTTTGTGTGGTATAAGTATTGCTAACCCAGCTTTTTTTTTTTTTTCATTTCCATTTACATGAAATATCCTTTTCCATACCTGGACTTCTCAGTTTTGTGTGTCTTTCAATCTGAAATGAGTCTCTCATAGGCAGCATTGTTTTCTTATCTATTCAGCCACCCTGTCTTTTAATTGGAACATTTAATCCATTTATATTTAAAGTAATTGTTGATAGATATGTAATTATTGACATTTTATTATTCATATCTTTGATTTTTTTTTTTCCCTTAAAAAAGTCCCTTTAACTTTTTTGTAATGCTGGTTTATTGGTGATGAACTTCTTTAGCTTTTTCTTGTTTGGGGAGCTCTTTAGCTCTCCTTCAATTCTAAATGATAGCTTTGGTGGTTAGAGTAATCTTGGTTGTAGGTCCTTGCTTTTCATCACTTTGAGTGTTTTGTGCCAGTCCCTTCTGGCCTGCAAAGTTTCTGTTAAGAAACCAACTGACAGGCTTATGGGAGCTCCCTTGTAGATAACTAATTACTTTTCTCTTCTGCTTTTAAGATTCTTTCTTAGTCTTTAACCTTTGGCATTTAATTATAAGGTGTCTTGGTGTGGGGCCTGTTTGAGTTCATCTTGTTTGGAGCTCTCTGCACTTCCTAGACTTGTATGTTTATTTCCTTTGCCAGATTAGGGTCATTTTCCATCATTATTTCTTGAAATAGGTTTATCAATTCTTTGCTCTCTCTCTTCTTCTGGTACGCTTATGATGCGAATGTTGTCCCAGAGGTCTCTTAAACTATCCTAATATTTTTGGAATTTTTTTCTGTTCTGATTGGGTATTTTTTGCTACCTTATTCTCCAAATCACTGATTTCATCCTCTGCTTCATCTAATCTGCTGTTGATTCCCTGTAATGTATTTTTCATTTCAGTAATTGTATTCTTCTCTGCTTACTGATTCTTTTTTACGTTTTCTATCTTTTTGTTAAAGTTCCCCCTGAGATCATTGAGCATCCTTATGACCAGTGTTTCAAACTTTGCATCTGGTAGATTGCTTGTCTCCATTTTGTTTATTTCCTTTTCTGGAGCTTTGTCCTATTCTTTCATTTGAGACATGTTTTTTTGTCTCCTCATTTTGGCTGCCTCCCTATGTTTTTTTCCCCGTGTTTGTTTCTATGTATTATGTGGAGGGGCTATGTCTCCTAGACTTTGTAGAATGGCCTTGTATAGTAAGTATCCTGTGGGGCCCAGTGGCACAGTCTCCCTGGTCACCTGAGCTGGGTGCTCCAGGTCTGTCCCTTGTGTGGGTTGTGTGTGCCCTCCTACTGTAGTTGAGTCTTGATTGCTGTTGGCATGTCAGTGGGAGGGATTGACCTTCAGGCTGATCAGTTGTGAGGACTGGCAGTGACTACAATGAAGGAGCTATTGTTCAGGGGATGACAGTAAGGACCAGGATTTACTTTAGTGGGGCTCTGATGCCTACTGAGTCTGCCTTTTGGGTATGTGGTTTGTGGAGGTGGTTGGGTGGTGCTCTGGTGTGATCTGAAGATGGACACTGGGTGTATTGGTTCTGGGACTTCTTGTGAGAGGCTCTGTTGCAGGCCAAATTCAGCCACACCTATGCCATCCCCAGGGCCACCTGGTATGAGCTACGAAGAGATCTGCAGATGGTTGCCACTTGTGCTGGGCTTGGAGGTGTCTGGGAGAGGCTAAGCTGTGAACTGAGGCCATCTGCTATTAGTGTTGGGCTTGGGGCTGCTTAGCAAGGGTACAGGGTGTGCTGAGGGCAGATGCTATTTTAGGGGTTGTGAACCTTTAATAGGTTTTAGAAAAGTCCACAGCATAAGGCAATACAGGCCATTTGTATGGAAGAGCCACTGGAAGCAGCTTGGGTGAGCCTATAAGCTGGGTGGGACAGGGTCTCAGGGAATCACCAGGGTAGGGCGAACAGTATTAGCCAGGTTGATGGAGACTCATATATGGCACCCACATGTGCATTCAGGCTGGGTTGGGAGAGGGTTCAACAAAAGAACAATGGCTTCTGCCAGTGCTTCTGTCTGGGAGAAATCTGTCCCTTCAGCCCTCACTCTGAAGCCAGACAATTCAGTTTCTCCTCAGATGTTCCTGGCACCTTTTGAGCTGCTGCCTCAGCATTGGAGCTCAGAGTTAGTGAGTTAGTGAGTTCTTCAGTGAGTGAGTTCGTCAGTGAGTAAGTTCATGCATGGGCCCTTTAAGAGGAATGCCTGAGACTCCTGCCACTCTCTGTCTCACTCAGCCACAATATCTGCTGGTTTTCACAGCCAGAATTTGTAGAGACTTCTCTTCCCAGCACTGGAACCCTGGGCTGGGGAGCCTGGTGTATGGCTGAGACCCCTTGCTCCTTGGGGGGATACCTCCACAGCTAAAATACCCCTCCTAATTTTTAACCACCACATGTGAGTGTGGGACCAGATCATTTGAGTCTCAGCCCCTCCTACCAGCCTTGATGTGGCTTCTTCTCTATATCCCTAGTTATAGGACTTCTGTTCAGCTAGACTTCAGGCAATTCTCAATGATGATTGTTCTGTAGTTTAGTTGTAATTTTGATGTGGTCACAGTGTTTAACTACCCTACTGTCTTTACTCGAAGCCTCCAAGTATTAT
Source organism: Pteropus medius (assembly GCF_902729225.1). Classification (NCBI taxonomy): domain Eukaryota; kingdom Metazoa; phylum Chordata; class Mammalia; order Chiroptera; family Pteropodidae; genus Pteropus; species Pteropus medius. Next base: position 22,144,585 of record NW_024349801.1, on the reverse strand, counting down.
TTTTTGATATTGTTCTTGTAAATGGTCTAGCCCAGTGCCTGACACAGACAGGGTAGACAATGGGCAAATATTTGTTCGAAGAACAGGTGAATGAATGAATAAAATGTGTAAGTGGAAAATATCAATGTAGTGAGTCATGTCTGCTCATTTTAAGGACTTTTTCTTAGCATTCTACAAGGATGTAAAAGTAAAGAAAACACATGGGTGATGTAATTCAGGAACAAGGGTTGGTGGGAAAATGAGTGCCTGTTTTTGAACCTTAGGAAAAGTGTAAGCAGAGAGTCAAGACACGGATGGAAGATGATACTCCAAGCAAATGGCATCCAAAGGAAAGCAGTGTAGTCATACTTAGATAAAATAGACTTCAAGCTGAAAAAGGTAAAAAGAGACAAAGATGGACATTATGTAACAAAAAGGGGACAATCCATCGAGAAAACAACATTTTTAAAATATATATACACCCAACTTTAGAGCACCAAAATATATAAGTCAATTGTTAACAGACCTAAAGGGAGAAATTGACAGCACCACAATAATAGTAGGAGACTTTAACACCCCACTTACACCATGGGGTAGATCATCCAGACATAAAGTCAATAAGGAAATATTGGCCTTAAATGATACATTAAATGTCATGTACTTAATAGATATATACAGAACATTTCATTCAAAAGCAACAGAATACACACATTCTTCTCAAGTGCACGTGGAACATTCTCAAAGATAGACCATGTGTTGGGATATGAAACAAGTCTCAGTAAATTTAAGAAAATTGAATCATACCAAGCATCTTTTTTAGAAACCAAACTCAAAGTCACAGAAGATTGTGATCTAAACAATAGAGAGTTCAGAATAGCTGTCATGAAGAAACTCAAGGAGATACAAGAAAACTCAGGGAATTCAAGGAGCTCAGGAATAAAACTGTCATTTTCGTTTTGGGATACTCTGTTACAATGATTATTCATGGCACTTGATGGGGTTGTTCCTCTGTTGGTACATTTGAAGTAGCGACGTATTTTTTTATTTAGGTACACCTTTATTTACTTTAATTTTAACCAGTCACCAGGTTAGTAATTAGAGGTCTTTTTCCTCCAGTAGGTGGTGCTATAGCACAAGTTTTTTGTTTCTTTTACTTGAGTTGACTATATTTGAGAGCCAGCATTTTCCCCCTTGCACTGCCTCTGCCAGAGGTGTCACAGGTGCCCTGTTCATTGCTGCTTGTGCCTCTGGGGTCACTGGTGCCTTGCTGCTGCTGGTGTTGCTTTAGTGCTGGTTTTGCTCTGGTCATGAGTGTTGCTGCTGAGATAACGTGTCCCCAGTGCTTACCAGGTGGTCTGGGTCTCAGCAATGCCATGTTGGTGGGAGAGATAGCACAGCTTAGAGGGGTAGCTGGGGTCGAGTGCCCTGCTGCCACTGCCGTTTGGTTCTCTGTGGCTGTTTATGTTGCTGTGACCAGAAGGCCAGAATCATATGCACTGCCTCTTCTGCTGCTACTGAGTTCTCTAGTGATACGGCACCATTGCAGCCAGGGCAGGGAACCGGAGCGGGGTGCCGATGCCACTGCTGTCTTTTTTCTTCCCTCGCTGCTTCTGTGCTTGCTGGGGCTGTGGACTCCGCTGCTGAGGAGTCAGGGTGAGGAGCACCATCCGTGCTCTTACCCCAGTTCTGCTTCCCTCTTCCGTGCCAATCCACCTTCAGATGTGTGGCTCTCTCAGGCATCCTAGTGTGTTGAGCAGAGGAATCTTTGTTGAGTTATTGATGTCCCACTAGTTATAGGTTGAAGGAGAGAGACAAAGGGAGCATCTCACTCACAACGATGCTGACGTCATTCTCCCAATATATTTTAACTTCCGTGGGTGATTAATAAAGTGCTTGTGGAGTCAGACTGTGTCCTTGGAGTCACTAAACCTCTCTGAGCCTCGAGGACAGCCTCCTCTCTCTAACCTATAGAAATTATGCCCTCTTGGCCTCATATCCCACCCCGTATTTCACACACCACATGACAGTGGTGTGTGATTGTGACTTGTTCATGTTGTCTCAGATAGATTACAAATGTGTAAAAGATAAGCCCTTTGCCTTTTACCTTTATATTTCTTGCACACTGAAGTGGTCATTAAATATTTTCTTAAGAGTTGATGTATCCATGTCATTAAGTAAAGATAATGCATGCAAGGCACTTACTACAGTGACTGGCACATAGCAGGTATTCAGTAAATTATATGAAGAGCACTCGGTCAATATGGGGAATGTTGCTTATTATATCATTTTTAATTGATTTTACCCCCACCCCTCCATTTCACATATTTCGTGCTTTGGCTGATTTAGAAGCCTATCTATTTTTCATTTTGAAATAATTTTTGACTTACAAATAAGTCACAAAAATAATACAAATAATTCTCACATATTAACTGATGTATCTTCAGTGCATTGTGTCAAGGAGGCACATGATATCCCTTTCCTAGTGATGTTAATTTTGATCATTTGGTTAAAGTGATATCTGCCAGATTTCTTTACCATAAAGTTATAGTTTTTTTTTCTCTTTACAATAAGTATCTGGTGGGTAAATACTTTGTATATAAATATCTTTTACGTACAAAAAAAATTTTACTCAGTAACTTTAGCATCTATTGATGATTCTTTCCCAAACAGTTATTGTGGAATTTGCCAAATAGTGATTTTTTGGTTTCTATTATTTCTTCTACATCTATCTATTAATTGGCATTTTACTTTAAGGAAGTATAAAATTCATTTAGGTATTTATTCATTTCTTAATTTATATCAGTAGAGTCGTGGATTCTTATTTTATTCAATGAGTTATGATCCATTAGAATTACTGTTTTGTTTGTTCCTTTTCCCCCTTAAACTGTGCAGATAGTAAAATTGGACGGGTGGCAGAAAGTGAGGGGAAAGAAGGCTTTGAGTACTTTTGTTCCAGTTAGAGGTATGCCAAACAGCAGGTCCAAAGGATAAGCATTTATGTGGGTTACACCAGCTTAACAAGGATCATCATGAAATAAATAACGGTATAGATTGTGCTAAAATATATTGATTTCTCTTCATTTCAGGAAATAAAAAGGGTCAGTTGGAAGTAATTTAGTTATTAAGGTGACTACAATGTCTTGTAACCTCTAATAGTTGGAAATGTTTGTTGTTTTGGGGTAGAATGTGAAGTACGTATATTGAAAGTAAATGGAAAATGAGATTTCAGTATCACTGTCTTGGCACAAGATGGCAGCAGCTAGCCATCAATTTTGCAGCACAAGAATTAACAGTGTCTTTTTGCCTTTGCAGAGATTTCAGTACTAGTGCTAATAACATTCAGATTGACAAAACCAAGCCTCTGTGGCACAACTATTTCCTATGTGGATTTAAAGGAATTCAGGTAAATTGGTGTAGCATTTGAGATTGTTATATCAAGATATATTTTATTTACTCTATAACTTTTGTCTCCTTTCAATACTAACTGATGTTTCTGTTCTATTTTGCTAATTTATGTATTTTAGGGGATGAGGTAGATATGACATTTTCTGGGCAGTGTTCACAAGGGGCAGCAGTGGCTGTTCATAAGTCAGGTGTATCCAACAAACATCTTTCTGGTTTTTAAAAAAACTGTTTTTCAGATATTCTTTTGAAGGCTACATTCTATTAATATTATTTATATTTGGGGATATAGAGGTATGTACTGTAACAGGATTTGTAATTAAATAGCCCAGGGTTTGAATCTGGGCCTCTAGCCAGCTGTATTAATTTAACCTCTTAAGTCTCAGGTTTGTTATCTATAAAATAATGTCACTGCTATCCCAACAAAGAGTTGTTGCAAGGATTATACAATGTTTGATGCATAGCAAGCATTCAATAAATGATAACTAGTATTGTTATTACTACTTCAGATGGGGTTAAAAAAAGATGTAGTGAAATTTATTAGAATAACTATTTTCCTAGAAACTCTGAATAATTATCTTGAACATCTCTAATGTCATGTAGGTGAAAAAGAAAATGGAATATTTCCTCTCTCTCTTAATTAAAGAAAGTATGAAGGACAAAAATAAAATTAATTTGCTAAATCAATTTTATTTGTTTATTAAAATCCATGTTATAGAGAGCTTATGTTCCTCACTGCCTGGAGGTCCTATCTAAAACTTTGTCATGAGTAGCCTATAGGACTTGGTGGCATATCTGTTACAGAAATATATCACACTTATTTCTGATGTGTAGTCTCGTACTCTAATTATGGTGGTCTGCTCCCTTCCCTTCCCCCGCCTCCCTCCCTCTCCTCCCTCCCTCCCCTTCCCAGACACATGGTAACAACTTATCAAAAAATTATGATAGGTTTTAAATCTTCAAATCATTTGGCTTGTCGTATGCGTTAGTGGGAATTACAGTATTTGGAAGCATTTACTTGGCAAATGCAATTTGATTTTCCTTAGAGCAACATGCCTTTTGTAGTATACGGGTAAAGTGACCTAAATAACATATATTGCTTTGTGTTGCTTTTGAGAATTTCAAACCTTTCTTTTGGGTTTGACAACTTATGTGCAAAAGCAGGTTTGTACAATGAATTTTTGGCAGAAAAGTAATTTAAATGTTAGCTTGTTTAAAAACCTTCAAATTCAAATACTAGAAAGTTCCAGAGTATAATCTGTTTATATTAAATTGAACATGTTATCCTTTTGGGATAGAGCTATTACAGAATTTGGCAAAACCCATTTGTGTTTTTGAGTCTGTCGTACATTTTAATTTAAACATTGTATGATAAGTTTGTAAGTATGATTCACATTCAAGACACCCTGTGGATCAGTTTATGGTTAAATATATAGCATTCTCCAAGGATTTTTTTTTAAAACAAGCTGTCTTGATGTTCTGTATGAAAGGGCACTGGCAACAGCAGTGGTTCAGTTTATAATTTGTTTGTATTTCTGGAAAGGAAATTTTTAGATGACTTGAAATCAAGAAGTACATCCAACTGAATCTCTTCTTTTGTGGTGCATGAGTTTTACCAGTTTAGGGGAAAAGAACAAAAAAGTTAAGGAAAAAACCCCTAGTCTTTTATTTGCAGAGCTTTGTTGTTAACTTTGGTTATTCTAACTAGTTTATTGAAATTTCTCCCTAAAATAATATGTATGATGAAATGCATAATTATGTAATATAATAGCAATTTTTACTTTGGTCTTGAGCTGTTTGAGTAATTTGCAAACACGATGGTGCTTTTCTTGAGGAGGAGGTGGCCTTGAATATATTTTTAATCTTAAACCACAAAGGTTATATATTATGATATCATCCTAAATGTCATCCTAGATATTTATCTAAGTATCCTAAAGCTTTCCATCTTTAGAGTCTGAATATTTCTTTGGGCTTTCCTATTTGGAGAAACAGAGTACCCCTGCTTCATTTACAGCCTACATTCTTGTTCGTGGCTGAATTCTAATTTGGCTGTCTTGAAAGCTGCCATATGGCTAGTTTGTATCTGTAAAAATCTGGATTTCTTCATATAGCTGACTTACATTAAATTACAGTGACAGTATGCTGGCCCAGGTTTCTGACTGTAGTAGAGAAGTTCTCAGCCAGAAATCAGAGACCTGGGTCCTACTCCCAGCTCCCTACATATGATCTTAGGAAAGTTTCTTAATTTTTCTGTGCCTAGGTTTTTCCATAAGTAAAACAGAACTGAGAAAGTTTAGAACAACTTTTTCTTCAGAGGACCTTCTGAAGAAAGACGCTCCATAGAAATCAGTCACTGCTTGGTGTTAGGCTTTTACAATCACAGCGTTTGGGAATGTGCTATATAGCGATTTAATCTGCTTCACTAATAAATGTGTCTTTCTTTTCTCGTTATTTGAGAATTTGATTTATAATTGTTTAATTTTTTTCCATGTTTGTTCAAATCAATTAATATTCAAGAAAAAGATCATTTAGGAAATGGATCAGTAGCTTTATTAAATTAAAATTATTGGGGTGACATTGGTTAATAAAATCAAATAGATTTCAAGTCTACAATTCAGTGATATGTCATATGTATATAGCATTGTGTGTTCACCACCCAAAGTTAAGTTTCCTTCCGTCACCAAATATTTGACCCCCTTTTCCCTTACCTACCTCCCCCTCCCCACTTCTCTCTGGTAACCACCAATCTACTGGCCATGTCCATGAGTCTCTGTTCGTTTGTCATGTTTGTTGCTTTTAGTTTCATATTTCACATATAAATGAAATCATATGGTTCTCAACTTCTTCTGTCTGGCTTATTTTACTTCGCATGATAATCTCAAAATCTATCCATGTTGTCGCAAATGGCAGTATTTGATCTTATGGTGGATCAGTAGCTTTTTTGTTGAACAAAGTAAAAAGTAATCTTTATATTACCATACCTTGTGGCCAAGAGCCCTTACATAAAATGTCATAGACTCAACTGAATTGCACAAGTGGTTTCTAGAAATAGCATAAGTCCATTAATAGACTTTTGCTCCCTGGAGAATAGAAGAACTTTTTGCTGCTTCTTGAATCTGACACCAAAGTTACTAGTGCTATTTTTCCTTATATTCTTAGGAACACTTTGGTCTTAGTAACCTGACTGGAATGAATTGCTTGGTGGATGGAACCATCCCACCAAGTTCTGGCCTCTCCAGCTCCAGTGCTTTGGTCTGTTGTGCTGGCTTGGTGACGCTCACAGTTTTGGGAATGAACCTATCCAAGGTAATCAACTTGTATATGTTAGCCTCACAGAACCCTCTCTTTCTAAAGGCATTAGCATTTGAATCTCAAAATTAGAATGCCTTCCTTTGACTGGAAAACTTTGTCTTACCTGAAAGGACTTCACACGCACACATGTAATTAAACAATTCCTGCTTCTGCTAAACCACTATAAGGTTGTTGATAATTTTCAAACAGTTAGTAGATCTGTGAATAACTATATTAAAATGCTCTTAGATTAAGTGTGGAGTTGGAATGCATGGATATCTTTTTAGATCACCTCATTAACAAGTTAAATTTAGAATAAGAAATTCTAGTCCTCATAGTTGGACCTGCTTATTTTCACCTGAACCTTAAATTAAATATTTGACAAGCAGTGGGTAGAAAGGGTATAGACCAAGCAATAAAGGAACTGAACAGCATATCTGTTTATGCCAGCAAGTTAGTCACTGAAATAAACTTAAAAATATATATATTGCATTACAAAGAGGAAATGCTTATTTAAAGGAAACATAAATCCTACAGGAAGTCAGAAAGCCTTAACTTTACAAGTTCACATAAATTTCTGACATTGCAGTTCAGAGCAGGTGTGGTCAGCTTTAATTAATGCTTTGGAGTTCTGGTTCAAATAAAATGTTATCATAGGTTCTTTTTATCCTATGTACATACACTACCAAGTTTATAAATGGTTTAGGAACACATACGGGGCATCAGGCAGATCAAGAGAAAATTGGCCACATGCTTAGTTTTTCTTAAGCCTGTTAAAACTTTCAATTTAAAAATTTTATATGTAAGAGGAAAGAGAGAAATGAAGGAGAAAGCAAAGCCTCAGAATTTTCTTTAGCTGTTATGTGTAACTATACATTAATTAGCCCAATGGCTTATTTGGAGGGAAGGATAACTTGCTTGTTATTATTTGTTTAAGAGGAGAGAAAGCAAAGAAAGAAAGTTCATATGTAAAATCTGTACATCATTTAACCATTATTTTCTTTTTAGTGGCTGCTTTGTTCAAGGCGTTGAAGTTATAATAGGTACAGTTTTAACCCTCACAGTGCCTATGATATAAAAGGGGAATAGAGAAAGTAAATAAGTAACTATAATAGAGTGTGATAAGTGGATAAGTAGTTTGCCATGGGAACAGATCTAACCTAGGCTTAGCATAAGACAGCTAAACTAAGAAACAAGGATTTGTAGATGTTAGTTGAGAAATACTGATAGCTTGTTAGAGGAACTAAAATAAGCTTTATTTGCCTGGAACACATAGTCATTTGGATAACAGGGTAAGAGACCAGATGCTTGTAAGCCACGTTGAATAATTTAGGCTTTATCCTGATAGCAGTGTAAAATAATTGCAAATTTTTAGGAAGAGGGTTAACATGGTCATATTTTTAAAAAGATCACCGTGGCTCTATTGTTAAATCTAGATTTGAGGGCAACAGTAATAGCAGTAGGAAGATGATGGTTTAGGGACGTGACAATGAGAATAGAGAGAATCGAATGATAGATCTAAGGTACATCTTAGACAGAATGACTAGGACTTGATTATTGATTGGATGTGGGGATGTGAGACAGCAAAGAGTCAAGAATTATACCCAGGTCTCTGGCTTGGTGTGAGTCATTGGAATAAGTAATACAGGTGAAAAAATACATTTGAGGGAAAGTAGAAATATTGAATATAAGGAATCTATGGGCATATTGATGGAGTTATCTAGTATTTAGCTACAAATAATATCTCTGAACGTCAGAAGGGAGATTGGGACTTGAGATGTCCATCTGAGAGTCATATAATTAGTTTCTGAAGCCATAGGAGTGGAGGAGAACATCCAGTAGACGAGTGTAGGTAGAAAGATAAGGAAGAGTAAGACAGATCTCTGATAAGCATGAACTTTTGAAAGATGGGCAGAGGATGAGATGTCCACTGAAGAGACTGAGAAGTAATCAGATAGATAGGATGAAAACCAGAAAAGTGAGGCAACAGCAAAGACACAGGAGAGACTATTTCATGAAAGAAGTGGCAGTGGTGTCAAATGCTGTTGAGAGGTTAGGACAAGGACCAGAAGTAGCCATTGGATTTAGTATAAAAGAAGTTGAATAAAACTTTGAAAAGAGCTTTTTAGAATAGGAATGGATCGAAGGGTCTATGAGATGAAAAAGTGAAAAAGTGGAAAAGTTCAGTAGATGCACAAAGTCTGGCTATGCCTGGAGAAAGAGATAATCTGGAGTCTGTGGTGGGGTGAGGTCAAGGAATTTATTTCTTTTTTAATGGTAGGATTGGTGAAACATTATTATTATTATTATTTTGCATTTTTGGGTTCTTTGATGGTGTGTATATCTAAGGGAAAGAAGAAAAAAATAAAAACACTTGAGCCTTTGGAATTGATTCTCGATGTCTCTGTGTTTTCAAAGTCAAAAATAGCAAATCTATTGGCATAAAAACATGTGCATAGATCAATGGAAGAGAATAGAGATCCCAGAAATAAACCCACCCATATATGATCAATTAATTTATGACAAAGAAGACAATATACAAAGGGGAAAGGATAATCTCTTTGATAAATAGTGCTGGGAAAACTGGACAGCCACATGTAAAAGAATGAAACTGGCCACTATCTTATATTATACACAAAAATTAACTCAAAATGGATTAAAGACTTGAATGTGAGACCTGAAACTATGAAACTCCTTGAAGAAAACATAGGTGGTAAGCTTCTTGACATGGTCTTGGTGATGATTTTTTTTTTTGAATTTGACATCAAAAGCAACAGCAGCAAAAATGAAAATAAACAATTGGGACCATATCAAACTAAAAAGTTTCTGTACAGCAAAGGAGACCATCAACAACATGAAAAAGCAACCTACTGACTGAGAGAAAATATTTACAAATCATATATCTGATAAGGGATTAATATCTAAAATATATAAACTCATATAACTCAAGAGCAAAACCCCAAACAATCCAATTAAAAAATGGGCAGAAGATCTGAATAGACATTTTTCCAAAGAAGATATACATATGGCCAATTGGAACCTGGAAAGATGCTCAACATTCCTGATCTATCACCTCACACCTGTTAAAATGGCTATTAATAAAAAGACAAGGAATAACAAGTGTTGACTTGGATGAGAGAAATGGGAACCCTTGTGTACTGTGGGTAGGAATGTACATTGATGGGGCCACTATGGAAATCAGTATGGAAATTCCTCAAAGAATTAAAACTAGAACTACCATAATCCAGCAATCCTATTTCTGGGTATTTATCTGAAGAAAATGAAGACACTAACTCAAGAAGATAATATGCACTCCTATGTTCATTGCAGTATTATTTACAATAGCCAAGATAAGAAAATAACCTAAGTGTACATCAATGGATGAATGGATAGAAAAGATGTATATATCTTTCACATGTACCACACACACATGGAATATTATTCAGCCATAAAAAAAAAGAATGAAATTTTGCCATTTGCGTTAACATGGGTGGACTTTGAGGGCACTATGCTAAATGAAATAAGTCAGAAAGAAAAAGACCTTATGATCTTATATGTGAAATCTAAAAAAACCCAAAACAACAAAAAACCAAGCTCAAAGTTACAGAGAACAGATTGATGGTTGTCAGAGTTGGTGCAAGGGTGGGTGGGTAAAATGAGTGAAGGTGGTCAAAAGGTAAAAACTTCCAGTTATAAAAGAAATAAGTCATAAGGATGTAATATACAGCATGGCATCTATAGTTAGTAACACCATATTGTATATTTGAAAGTTACTAAGAGAGTAAATCTTAAAAATTCTCATAAGAAAAAAAATTCTATAACTGTATATGGTAGCGGATATTAACTAGATTTATTGTTGTGATCATTTCACAATATATACAAATATCAATGTCAATTATACCTCAATTAAAAGAATTGAATAAAAAATATCAAATCAGAACTATCTAACTCCATTGCCTAAAAAAAATAATATGCATATCTTAGCTTTCCCTGCTAGTTTACATTGTACTGACAATGCTTTATTGTCTAGGGCTGAGCATAATTATTTGAAGAGTGTTTTTGCTTTGGTAAGATAGAATCTTGACTGAAAGGATTTGCTTGGTCTTCAATTAAGAGCCGATGGGATAATTCTCTTATAAAAATTCTAGAACATAACTCAAGGAGAGAAATTTAGAGATGAACTAGTTCAAAATCTTTATTTAAAATTTTTTAAAAATTTTAAACTTTTTTAATTTAAAATTTTTTTTTTTAATTTTTAAAATTTTTAAAGTATTGTATCACTGTTAGGAAACAAATGGCATATAGGACATAAATGAAGAGAATTTAATAAAAAGATAATTTATAGATTTGTGGGCAGGATCAAGGGACCCAGCTAGGAAGGGTTGGTTTTCCTGTGAAACTAGAAGCCATTATAATTCAGGAGGTATAGCTGTAATGTCAGAAATGCAGTGAGACAGAGAAAAAGTGAGTTGGGTGGGAATGGCAGTGGGTGGGGATGGGTGAGGGGAATTGTTCATAGAGGTCATTCTCTTGGTATGGAGAAGTATGAGAACGGAGGGCAGATAGGCAAACAGAATAACCAGCATATCTGATAAGAAAAATGAGTCCCATAAGAGATTGGTGACTAATGCTCTCCCAGTTGATAACTAATTTCCTCCAAATTATATGGACATTCTGTCTGCCTTACACAATTACAGACGATAATTACTGCAAATGGGGTATGATAAGTAGGACTATATGGAACTTGTTAATTCATTAATAAACTAAATGTTGCATGTCTGAAACCAGGAAAACAAAATGGCTAAGTCACCCAGAAGGTCTGGAAGACAGAAATTATGAATCAGAATGGAACTGACAGAAGAGAGTGTGGTATGATAAAAGGCCTATGAAATAGAAAACGCTAAAGGTTTTAAGGTGCCAGAATAAAGACACAACTATTCTTTCTTTTTCCTTCATTCATTCTCCAAACACTAGGGAAAACAAGAAGGCATAAGCTTTATCTTTGATAAATCAAGGAGATATAAATTACCCTAAACCACAGGATATAAAGATGGAAAGTGGGTGGAAGGATGGTGCGTGACTTAGCAGAGTGGAGAAAGGTCAGAGCCAAGTGTCTGGAGGGAGGTGCAGATGGAAAGCAAACTGGCTTACAGCTCTCTGGAAAAGCTTAGGAGTTAAAGGCACCCAGTACCTGAGAAAGCAGAGTGATATGGCAGGTGTGAATTTATTTGAAAGTCCTTATGAAGAGCAGTTAGACCCTCAGAGCCCACTATTACTTGGCTAAGTAAGGAGACCATTTCTTCCTACCTTTGCAGGAGTCTCTGGAGAAACAACCAGAGATTGTCCAGACATAGAGACTCTGAGCATTGAGAGAGGCAGAAGGAGAATAGAATTAAAAACTGGGGGATTAAAGAATGTTCTGCGTCTCAACAGTGCAATTCCCAACTCCCTTCTTCTGGTCAGCTCTAGCACACCAGCAGCTTACCACTCCGCACTCCATCAGGAATATTGGAAGATTCTTCTCAGAGGAAACTGAAATGTCCTAGAGAAAAGATACTGACATTTGGTGACCACCTCCCACAAAATTTCTCCTGCTACTCTATGACCCTATTAGAAGCCCATTTACAAAGTTTCTAATCAGCTTTTTAGTGACTTGCACTTAAATATGATAGAACATTAAAAGATATTTAGACCTTGGAAGAAAGCTTCTAACATGAAGCAAGCAAACGAAGAAACAAAAAGGAACTCAGAGGACATTGAGACAATGCTGAAAGCAGAAGAAGCCATGATGTCTTCAGAATGTTATTTTAAAATGAGGAACAAACAATAAGAAAGAGCTTTTGGATATTATAAATATGATAGCCAAAACAAAAAGTTTAGTGAAAGGATTGGAAGAACTCTCTGATGCAGTGGGAGTAAAAAAAGAGATGAACAATAAGAGAGAGAAATATAGGAAAATTTATAGATCAATTCCAGAAATCTGAGATCTGACTAGTAGGGAGAAACAGAAAACAATCACTAGAAAATTGTTTAAAAAATAATATTCCTCCAAAATAAGAACATGAATTCTCAGATTGAAAGGTGCTCACTGGGTATTTGGCATAATAAGTAATAATAAAAAAGAAATTATACCTCAATAAAATAATGTTTTTAAAGAAAAAAACAAACCAAAGTATACCATCTGGGGATTTTGAAACTTGAATGTTAATAGAAAACACACTAGAAGCTGAATGAGAAAGCAAGAGAAAAGAAGGGAAAGAGATCACAATCAAAGGATCAGGAATGAAAATTAATGTATCAAAAACAACTTTGGAAGATAGAAGGCAACAGATTAATATCTTTAAAATAGCTTAGAATAAATGAATTGTGATCAAGTGTAAGAATAGAATAAGACATTCTCAGACATGCTAAGTCTAAAAGTCTACAGGATGTAATCCATCAAAACTAGGGAGTTAAATCAAGAAAGAAGATAACATGGGAACTAGGAAATGGGGAATCTAACACAGGAGAGAGAAACTGGGTTTTTATTGAACGTTAGTGAAGGGAAATCCCAAAGTAACACTCATGACACCCAGCAGTTAGACAACACTCAGTGTAGAGTAGAGCAGAAGAGGGAGGGAAAAAAAAGAAATTGAAAAATCTTATCAGGAAAAGAAAAAAGAACTGATAGGTCTGACATGTTTGACCTTTGTTAAAAATGGATTGAGAGTGATATTCCTGAACTGTTGTAGGGTATGAGAAGGCTTAGCTGGACATACAAATAAAACTTAGCAAATGAGGAAATTAGGAGGTTATTAAATATAGGAAAAAAGAAAAAAACTATTCCAGAAAGAAAAATCAATTATTTTTCATTATTTGGCTTATAAGTGAACAATTATTAAGACCTCGTAAGTCTTATTAATTAATGGACTGAATATGGATCTAACCAATTTTTTTTGGCATAAATTTATTAAGAAAGATTGGGGGGAAGGGAAAGATGGGTGTACGAGAGCTAAAATTCTCATTTACGGTAACAGGAGGGCAGTAGATAAAGTTTAAAATGGAATAACTAGGAGACAGCATTTTACTTATATTTGACCATTTAAAGCAAGAGATAAGATTGAAAGTGTTTGACTCTGAGCACACAGCACTGGGGATGAGGATGAGAAGGTGAGAGCTAGAGACTGCTTTTGTTGTTTAAGCCTTTTAGCTCCCTTGATCTTTTAGATTATGTGCATATATTCCTTTAGTGAAAGTAAAAATTAATTGAAAATAAAGAAAAGGATAGGGAGAAAGGGGTTAATGGAATGAAAGGTAAGAGGGGCAGTGGATGACCCAAATTACTACAGTTGGGGGAGCTGGAAGATGAAGAGGCAAGAAGAGATTCGATGAGCCAATTTAGATATTGAGAACAGATGAGTTGCTGGACTGTGACCAGATCAGAAAGGCCTAGGGAGAGGCTTGTTGATGAGTTTTGGGTGAAAGAATCCAAGAAAATACAGGCATCTTCCACTTAATGGCAGAAGTCCATTCCAACAAACAGAGGTTCTGCACAAAGACATTAAGCAGGGGCCTATTTCTTATTATTTTAAATAAGAAAAATTATAAAGCATTACTCAACTCAGAACCTCTAACTAATTTCCTACAATGTTACAAAAATAGAGTATAAATTCCTATATATAAATAATGCGGAAATAGCATGAAAAGTACTTAAAACAACCTTCGTGAACATTAAACAATGTGCTTGTTAACAAGCAGTTACTTTACATAGTAATACACTGTATGTCTTCTGTGTTAATACCCGATGTCCAGTATTTTGCACACTGTTTTGTTAACAATGTTGTATTTAGGTTTGGGGATATAAATATATTTTTTCTTATGTAAACACCTTTCAAAAAGGTGTTATATTAAGAGATGTATACAGCCTATGAAGTTTGAGTATCAAACAACCAAGAGGTGTTATCAACAGTTACTTTAAATGTAAATGAATTAAATGCTCCAATCAAAGAGCATTTTGAATGGATAAGAAAACAAGACCTTTAGATATGCTGCCCACGAGAGACTTACTTCAGATCGAAAGACACACACAGACTGAAAATAAATGAATGGAAAAAGATATTTAATGAAAATGGAAAGACAAAAAAAGCTGGAGTAGCAATACTTATATCAAACAAAATAGACTTTAAAACAAAGGCTGTAACAAGAGACAAAGATGGACCCAGTAATCCCACTTCAGAGTGTTTACCCGAAGAAACCCAAAACACTACCTCGAAGGGACATGTACGTGCATATTTCATTGCAGCATTATTTATAATAACCAAGAAGTGGAGGCAACCCGGGTGTCCACCAATGGACAAATGGATAAAAAACAGGCAGTACAAAAATACAAAGGAGTATTACTCAGCCATAAAAAAGTATGAAATCTTGCCACCTGAAACAACATGGATGAACCTAGAGGGTATTGAGCTGAGTGGTGTAAGTCAGACAGAGAAAGACAAATGCCATATGATTTCACTTATATGTGGAATCTAAAGAACAAAATAAATGAATAAACAAAACAGAATCAAACTCATAGATACAGAACATTTTGATGGTTGCCAGATGGGAGGGGGATTTGAGGGGTGAGTAAAAATGGGGAAGGGATTAAGAAGTACAAATTGGTAGTTACAAAATAGTCATGGAGTTGTAAAGCACAGCATAAGGAATATAGTCAATAACATTAAATAACTGTATAGTGTCAAATGGATACTAGATTTGTCAGGGTGAACACTTCATAAATTATATACATATATAATCACTGCATTGTGTACCTGAAACTAATATAAAATTGTATGTCAAACTGTAATTGAAAAATTAAAAACATATATTGAAAAAAACCAAGAAAACAAAGAGGTGCTCTGACAGGAAAACATTAGTTGGTGGGACATTGTGTAAGGTATACCTGTACTTTGTTTGTTCAGAATTCAGGTTGCTCTAGACTTGTAGTATCCAGTTTCTGTGTATTCTTAGAGTTGTCCTTGGAGGCCAAGAACAAAGGACCAAGTTCCTCTTAAGGATCTTAGAATAGAGAGAGTTGTCTGTCTTGGGAGACAGGTGGCAACTCTAAAGGCTAGACTTAGATAGTAGGCTGTGTTAGGTTGGCGTCTACTCACAAGTTCTTTCCTCTGTTGGGATGGAATAGCGTGGGGTATAGATTTTGAATTCATGATATGGTGGACTGAGCAAGTGATAGTCAGAAGATCCACTTTGAAGGATTGGGGGCTATAGTAGAAGAATGCAAAACTGAGCCGCATCACCTGTTTTGAAGTCTAAGGAGGAGAAATCCCCTATTACCTTGGTTGATGAGGATTGAAATGACCAGCAGGGACCAGTGGGGTAGGATGGCATTCATTGTGTGGTTATCTTTGGCATTTTGTCAATAATACAATTCATGTGACTGAGTAACCAAGATATGAATTGGAGATAAAACTTTTCCTTGAGGGTTGCAGTCTACTGAGGAAGCTGGGGAAGCGCATGGTTAGGTGTTAAGAATCCTGTTCATTAATGGGAAACCTGGAATAATAGGAATAACACTGAATTTGTGAGGGAGTGCTTCCCACAGAAGATAGGCTTTTCAGCCACAGTATAAATTTCCTACCCCAAGTTTTGGGACAAATCAAGCAGTGATTCACTGACATTTATGGAACATTTACCATGAGCCAGGCATCATTTTAGGCACCAGAGATACAACGGTGAATAAAATTGAAGCCCTGCTTTCATGGAACTTACATGCTGGTCATTGTGGTGATGGTGGGAGATATACAAATAAATGCATAGGCCATATAAACGGTAGTTGCTGTTTTAGATAGGGAGTTAGGAGAAGTCCTCTCTAAAGAGAATTTGAACAGAGTGAACAGAGAAGAGCGGCAGAAGGAACAGCAAGTACAAAAGCCCTAAGGTAAAAATGTGTTTGTCAGAGTCCAGGAATAGCAGAGGCCTGTGTGACTGGGGTGTAGCGAGTAGGAGAGAGGGCAGAATGATGGGAGGTAAGCTGAGGGTGGTGGTCAGAAACCCCATTGTGTAGGGTCTTATTTGGATTTCATTCCAAGTGTAATGGAAAGCCTTTGGAGGGCTGTGAGCTGAGGATGGCAAGATATGATTTACATTGATTTGAATTCTTTCAGCTGGGGGTATCCTGGCATGGGAGAGACCAGTTTAAAAAAAAAGAAGGGAAAAGGAATGGTCAATGACCTTATTGAACTTAAATATATGTAGTGAAATACTAACAGAAGACTTTAATCGAGCATCTATCTCATACAAGGTGTGAAGTATTTTTTATGTAAAATGAGAATAGTGTTGTAAGAATGGCTCTTTGGTGAAGTTAAATGGGGAATATTTTAAGTAAGTGGTGAGTTCTAAAAAAAAAAAAAATTGAAGGAAAGGAAGGCTGTGTCTCAACACAAAGTACTGGGAGAGGCCCAAGGGCATTTCAGGCAGAGCGAACCCATAAGTGTCTTATAACAGTTCTCTGAGCCAGACTTATAAATATGTGTCAGCCGAGGCCTAGAAATGCTTAAGCGGCCTCATGAAATTTCTTTTAAAACCTTATTTTTTCTACAGGGATGTTTTTCTAGTTGCTTAAGTCCCTGAACAAATTTAGTTAACTTGATTTCAGGGACAAATCAGTTGTATAGACTTGAGTTGATACTCTTTTCAAAGGAGTGTTTTTGAAGTTTGAAATCCATACTGTGCAAGGAACCTTTGAGGTTCAGAAGAAGTGGAATGTTCAAGGTTCTGTACCAAATATGTCCAAGTTTTCATTTTCCTGAGTTTATAAACGCTGTTTGCTTGAGAAAGTTTAAGGCTGTTTTTTTCTTTGCATATAACTACATTTAAGTTAAATATTTCTTGGCCTTCAGAATGAGACCTTGCACTTAAAAAATAAAGACATGGTCAACATTATAAAATGAAAAGAATCTCACAATTATACGAAGGTTTAAAGTATGATTTGAATGTTTTAATAGCAGTTTGCTACATGGTATAAGAAAAATAAGAAAACAGTTTGCACTGTCACTAATATGTTTAGAAGTCCATAGAAAGACACTGTTTCAGTTTGCTTAGAATAACAAAAACCTCATCCATATAATGGTTAAGGAAAGTAGTAGTTTAAAACATTCCAGCCAGATGTTGACTGCTAATGAACTGCAGCAGCATGGCCTCTAAGAAGATGGTAAATCCAGAATACAATCTTTGAAAAGAATCTCTTAATTAAGTGCTGAACATGAACTGAAGCTATGTGCTCACTGGTACAAAAACCAGAAGGGCTTAGTGTCAGCCCTGGGTGGCCTGTGTTTCAAATGTTTGAAAATTTAAGTTAATATTGTTAATATCTCAATTTAAATTGTTCACATACTTTTATTCATAAAAAAAAGCCAAGTTTCTTTCAGTTATGTGGGACAGTGTTTGTATATCTGGTTATATTCTTTCGTAGGTGTAGGATTGGGAACTGAATCATTTATTTAATAATTTTGAGTAATTTGGGTTCACTTGGATGATATGACTAAGCTATTTGATTGCAGATTGGAAGCCTTGATTTGCAGAGGTTGTTTAGGTCACCTCTGTTTTTTTTTTCCATTTCCTTTCCAGGCTATATACATGTTTACCTTTAGCATAAACTAAGGCAAACAAGACTAATTGAGGAGCAGCAGATTGGAGGAATATGAGTCCCTGATTCTAAGTGGTTTCAAATGAAACCACTTTTGCTGCAAATTCATACGCGTGCCTGGTTGTGTTTTGAACTTTTGTTGTGATCTTATCATTATTAGGTCATCGTGTTTCCAGGCCTCCAAACTTTTATTTGCACCCAGCAATAAGTTAAGTATTATCCAATATTTAAAGAATTAATTGGGACAATGCAGGTGATATTAAGTATACTATATATGTGCATAGCCCTTACTATTACATTTATTGTGTGCAGCAAAAATAACTAAAAGATTAAAATACAAGGATAAATAATCCCCTTATCAAATTCAGAGGTTTTGGCATCCACTTCCATGCATTTATGTTTCATAGAGGTGGTGGTAGCCATCTTGAACGAGTTACCTTATGCTGGCCCCCAGAATAATATTTTTTTCCTTTTATTTTTATTTTGTTTATTCATATTTTTGGACTAATATTTGATAGAATAAGCAGGACAGTTAGAGGCTCTAGACCTTGTCCTCCTTTGTGACCAATTTACTCTGTAATTTGTATAAACCTCCCTATGCCTCAATTTCTGTTTCTAAAGTGAGAGTAAAAGTAGACGTTCCTTTAAATTCACAAGAGTAAATCAGTTAAATTTTCTAAATACATCTAGTTCCCTGACTTTCCTGATATGAGATTTTGGAAAAGTTTAGCAAGAAAATAGGTAAAGTAGGAAAATAAATTAGTAGTCAGGGAAGTTTTTGTAACTGTACGAAGTTTTTCGGGTAAGGAGACAAACTGTGTCATGTATAGAAGAAAGTGACTCAAAAAGAAAATGTTAACTAATGGAGACTGTTTAAGACACACACTGCAATTCTGGTGACATAGAGAGTTGGGGTTTACTACTGGTAAATATGACTTTAAAGTTGTGTTAGAATTTATGTGAAAGTAAAAGATGCCTTTTTTCTTCATTACTATAGTGCCTAAATGTTTTATACACATCATCTCTAACTTCATGGTAGCTTTATAAAGCAAGTTTTATTATTATTTTAGTTTTGCAGAGGAAAATATTGAGGCTCAGAGAATAGGTGTCTGGATTCTAGTTCAGATAGATTTGATTCAAAATAGAAACTTTTTCCACTCAGCCATGCGGTTACCTATGGTGTAATGTAATCAGTATTGTACACATAGGGAGCACACTGTAGTGAGTCCAGCCCTAACATTCTGTAATATTTCTGATGTCCTAAAATAGATGGAAGTGAATTATAATTTTTCATATGCGTGCTTAATAATGTGAATTGCATTATTTACAGATGACAGATTTTATACTCATTGTCAAGATAGCGATTATTTTTTTCAAATCCTGTTATATCCAGAGCAGAAGGTTGGATGCTTAAGATACAGAAAACCCTATGTACAGTTTAATGAATTTACAATTTTAGTTGGGAAGATTGGATTAACAGAAAAATAGAAATGTCAAGCAAAATGACATATGCAAATTTTCCCAAAGAATATCGAAAGAGAGAACATTTACCAATTTCTTTCATGAGGCCCGTATAACCTTGTTACCAAACCAAATATGATACCTTGATGCCAAATCTAACCAAGGACATTATAAGAAAAGAAAATTACAGGTTAATCTTTCTCATGAAACTAGATGCAAAAAATTCTAAACAATATTATTAGTAAATTTAATCCAGTAATATAACTGGATAATATATAATAGCCAAATTCAGTTTATTCTAGGAATTAAAGGTTGGTTTACCAATTGAAAACAATGGAGTTTACCATTAACAGAATAAAACATATGGTAAACTTGATAGATAAAGGAAAGCATTTGATAAAATTTAACATTCATTTATGAAAAAATCTTAATAAATTAGAAAGTAGAATTCAGTATCATGGCTACCTTAGGGAAGAGAAATGATTAGATGATGACATAAAGGGACTTTGTAGGGTGCCGGCAGTACTTTTTTTCTTGACCTTGATGGTGATTACATGGATGTTCTTTCTGTGACAAATTATTGAGCTTTATTTTATGCTTTATACATTCTTCTCTATGTGTCTTATACTTTAATAAAAAAAGTCTTCTACTAAGGAATTTTTATTAATCCTCCAAGGAAGACTCTATGCACTGTAATATATACATATGTTTTCCCTTTTTTTGTGATACCCACATATATATTTTCTCTTCTGCTTTGCTTTTACACTTACAAATATAGAGAATCATTTCATATCAGTCCATATACAGTTACTGGATTCTTTTTCATGGCTGCCTTGTTTAATGTTACATGGTCGTACTATAATTCATTTGGCCCTATAATTAGATATTTCAGTTTTTTCCCCAGGGTTATGTATAACATCAGTTTTAATAACAATATTTCTTTACAAGGATGTACTGTAATTTATTTAACTCCTATGGTAAAAGTTTAGTTTGTTTCCAATTTTCCACTATTGTAAAAAAGGCTTGGATGAATAATTTTATTCACACTGGATCAATTCTTTTCTTAGCATAAATCCCAGGAAATGGATTTATTGGGTTAAAGATATTCTCATTTTAACTTAAAATTTTTAAAAAAATTAAATAATTTTAGAATACACAATTTTTTAGAGTAGTTTTAGGTTCACAACAAAATTGAGCAGAAGGTACAGATATTTCCCACGTACCCCTTGCTGTCACACATGCATAACCCCCCACCCCCATTATTGACATCCTCCACCAGAGGGTACATTATTTACAACTGATGAACCTGCGTTGAACATCTTCATCACACTATACATTAGGGTTCACTCTTGGTGTTGCACACTCTATGCGTTTGGGCAAATTTATACTGACGTGTATCCATCATTATAGTATCATGCAGAGAAGTTTCACTGCTCCCCAAATCCTTTCTATTCTGCCTATTCCTCCCTTTCTCCTCCCTAACACTGGCAGCCACTCATCTTTTTACTGTCTTCATAGTTTTACCTTTTCCAGAATGCCATATAGTTGGAACCATACACTATATAACCTTTCAGATTGACTTCTTTTACTTAGTAATATGCATTTAAGTTTCCTCAATGTGTTTTCATAGTTTGATAGCTCATTTCTTTTTAGTGCTGAATAATATTTCATTGTCTGGATGTAACAAAGTTTATTTATCCATCCTACTGAAGGATATCTCTGTTGATTCTAAGTTTTATCAATTATGAATAAAGCTGCTGTAAACATCTGTGTAGGTTTTTTCATGGATATAGTTTTGAACTCCTATGGGTAAACTCCAAGGAGTGCGATTGCTGGACCATGTGGTAAGAGTATGTTTGATTTTGAAAGAAACTGCCAAACTGTCTTCCAAAGTAGTTGTACCATTTTGCATTCCCACCAGCAATGAATGAGAGTTCCTGTTGCTCTACATTCTTATCTGCGTTTAGAGTTCTGGATTTTAAGCATTTTAATAAATGTGTACTGGTATCTCATTGTTTTAAATTGCATTTTCCTAATGACATATGATATGGAGCATCTTTTTATATGCTTATTTTCTATCTGTATATCTTCTTTGGTGAAGTATCTGCTAAGATCTCTGGTCCATTTTTTAATCAGGTTCTTTGTTTTCATATTGTTGAGTTTTAAGAGTTTTTTGTATATTTTGGATAACTGTCCTTTATCAGATATGTCTTTTGTATATATTTCTCCCAGTCTGTGACTTCTCTTTTTATTTTCTTGACATTGTCTTTTGCAGAGCAGAAATATTTAATTTTAATGAAGTCCAGCTTATCAATTCTTTTTTTAATGGATCATGCCTTTGATGTTGTATCTAAAATGGCATCACCAGATCTTAGGCCATTTAGGTTTTCCTGTATGTCATCTTCTGGGAGTTTTATAGTTTTATGTTTTACATTTAGGTCTGTGATCCATTTTGAGTTAATTTTTACAAAGCTGTAAGGTCTGCATTTAGATTAATTTTTTTTTAATATAGATGTCCAGTTGTTTTAGCACCATTTGTTGAAAAAACTATCTTTGCTTCACTATATTGCTTTGCCCTTTTGTTGAAGACTATATATATATGTGGATCTATTTCTGGGCTCCCTTTTCTGTTCCATTTATCGAATTGTCTGTTCTTTTGCCAATAGTACACTATCTTTGATTACTGTAGCTTTAAGTCTTAAAGTTGGATCGTGTCAGTCCTCCAACTTATTCTTCTCCTTCAATATTGTGTTGGCTATTCTAGATCTTTTGCCTCTCCAAATAAACTTTAAAATCTGTCAACGACTACAAAATAACTTGCTGGGATTTTGATTGGGATTGCACTGAATCTATAGTTCAAGTTGGAAAGAGGTAACATCTTAACAATATCGAGTCTTCCTATTGATGAACATGGACTATCTCTCCATTTTTTTAGTTCTTTGGTTTCATTCATCAGAGTTTTGTAGTTTTCCTTTTATAGTTCTTATACATAATTTATAAGATTTATACTTATTTCCTTTTCAGTGGTGTTAATGTAAATGATTCTGTTTTTAAAATTTTGAGTTCTACTTGTTCATTGCTTGTTCATTCATATAGGAAAGTGATTGACTTTTGCATATTAATCTTTTATAACCCCATTATAATTGTTTGTTAGTTCCAGGAGTTTTTTCATTGATTCTTTTGACTTTTGTACATGGAAGGCCATGTCACCTGTGAACAAAGACAATTTTATTACTTCCTTCACAATCTATATACCTTTTGTTTCTTTTTCTTGCCGTATTGTACTAAATAGGGCTCTGGTATGATGTTGAAACAACAGTGGTGAATGAGGCATCCTTGCCTTCTTCCTGATTATTTTAACTTTTGAAATTCATTGTCAGATTGTCATCTAGGAAGATTTTACCAACAAATATGGAGCAACATTCCATGGGAGTCCATATCCTCACAGCCTTGCTAACATTCTGTCAGTCTTTTAAATCTTTTTCAGTTTGATAGATTCTGCCATGGGCATATTTTTTATTATTAGATAGTTTAAACATCTTTTCTTTTTTCTATTGATCACTTGCATTTTTTCAACTTTGTTATATGTCTAACCAGCTCATTTTCTTCTGGAGTATTCATTAATCATCATCTTATCACTCCATAAGAACTCTATATGTTAATCATTAATATATTATATGTTGTAAATATCCACTCCTTTTAAACCAATTTTCTGTTTGACTTCTTTTAAACTGATAATTCTGAAGCAAAAGGCACTTTAGTTATATTTAAGCAGACACATAGGATGAGATCACTGTATGTACATTTAATTTTATCTTCCTTGAGTTGAAAATATTCTACACTCTTTTATTTCATTTTGAAGTAAAGAACTTGGACACAAAATAGCCTGACAGATTCATGAATTTTTTTTTTTTAAGGATTTCTCAGGAATAAGCCACCTGCTTCATTAAATAGACTCCAGGGTTCTCTGGCCTACTGCATGTTTGACATTGTATCTTTAGACACTTACTCAGAGGAACTAAAATTGTGACTGATTTGTATTGTAAGCAGGAACATTTTACTAATAACATTGGTGCAGTAAGATATGTACTTTTAAAAAATGAATAATGTAACAGCATCTGTTTAGCATTTGGAGAAATTAAAAAAAACTTTAGAATGATCCATATGCCAGGCCACTTAACTCTGTAAAGTAATGTTTGACTGCTGGCTTCTTATACCAGAGTCTTGCCTTTCAGAGGTTTCTTGGAGCCTAACTGCAGATTATTTACTTGGCTTTCTATGTTATATCAAAGAAATATGGCAGATTTCACTTTTAGAACATGCTAATGTTGCGTCTACTTCCCCTTAAGGTCTAAAAAGACCAAACAACAATAGCAACAACAGCAATAACACAACAAAACGAGGGCACAGTCATTGGGTAGATGGGCTCAGGTTCATTCAGCCTTTCTAGGACTTGGGCAAGGTAGTGGTAATTGACAATGGAGATGACTTTTTAATCTTGAAAGACATAAAAATCTGTTAAGAATTAAATAAATGTAGCCAGTCTGGAAATAGTACATAACCTTCAAAACATTTCCCCTGAAGAAAGAGATGATTGTATCTCACTTTCTTGTGAGCACCTTTACAATGCCTGGCATAAAAGAGGTGACTAATTAGATTGAATTAAATTAGTAAATTATCATCACTATCATCATTATTTGAAAAACAACCATTTGTCTTTATCATTAGTATTATATTTGGATGACTTAAAGAAAAAAGTAAAATGAATACTTTGTTCCAAAGAAAGCAGTTATCTTCTCCTAGGACAATGCATCTATTTTTTCTTTGAAGAGCATGGGACTGATAAAACAGACTGGGTCTGAATTCTGGTGCTACTATTTTCCAGTTTTCTAACTGAGAAGAAGTCACGGTCTCTAAGTCTATTTCCTCACTAGTAAAATAAGTGCATTTAGACTACTAAGTCTTTGAGGCCCATTCTAGCACTAATATTCTGTGATCTAAGAGGTAAAACAATTCTTAAGACTATCATTTATGAAGAGTTGCCTAATTATAATTAAACTCATGCTTATGTGATATCTAAATTTTCTAATGGATTTTTCAAGAATCTAGATCTTAATGATAAGAAAATCAGTAATGAAAAAAAAAACCCACTGAAGAACTATTGTCCAAACTTTAGCAATTTTGGAACACTATGGGTTCAGGTACTTATAACAATGTAATCAACTCTTCTGATATTGCAGACTGATAGTTCCATCCCCAGGAAAATTCCTGCTGATTTTATTTTATCTGTCTTTCTCACATTACTTTGCTTAATAAACTTGGCAATTGGGAATTTACTGAATAAAAAAAACTTTATAATCTCATTGCCCACTAGGTGGAGATACTGGGGTAACCAAGATCTTGAATTGACCACACATATTTTTTCTTCTGGGTAGAATGCTCTTAGTTTTAATTGAAATAAATGAACAAATAAAAATGAAAAGAAAAACAAAAGAAAAAAAAACTGAGAGTGAGAACTGAAAGTGAAATCCAGCTTCCCATGGCTCCAAGGAAAGATTCAAATACACCGTAATCATTGTGAAGCATTTCAAAGTTACACTGCCCATTTCCTGCCATTAAAACTAAGTGCATTGACTTAATTTGCAAATACCCATACCCTTGAAGTGACTGTTTACTATCTTTGAAAAATCTAATAAAAACTCATAAGAAAGTCCCATTTTTTTTTATCAAGTTTTCCTGTTTCTCAAATTTAATTTTTAGAGTTAGTCTCTATAGACATAATTTTTATTTTCTCTTTTGAGTATTTTTTCTATTATATTTTTAATAACTCACTATCTTAAAAGCACATTAAGAAATTTATAAGTATTAATTTTTCAATTAATTTAGGATGCATTTTAGCAAGCATATTGTGACTTTCCAACTTAATTATTCTAAGGTCTTTGATGATTCTAAAACCAAGAGACTGGGGTCAAATCCTAGGTAAATTTGCTAAGAGTGAGACTAGAGAAATAATACATTTATGGAACATTTTAGTGAAGTCAGTAGGCAATGAATAATATGTGCATATACAAATGATTTAATAATATTTTATCTAGGTATTCTTAAAATAAATGACAAGAAAAATAATATTTTACAAATTTTCTTTGGTTACTGAATATACCAGATGCTTTAGAAATGCTGTTGGAGATTGTTTAGAATTTGGATGAATGGATATAACTTCTTAATTTTAATAGTAACAGAATTGGTAAGGGATCAGAACACAGGAAAGTAACTTGACCTGATCATAAAGACTGAAGGATGGAATTAAAAGAAGCTGATTTCAGTTTAGCATTCCACAGTGTGGTATGGTGGGAAGAGCATGGCTTCTGGAGTCAGTGAGAGCTCAGACTCCAAGCTCATACGCTCAAGAGCTGTGTGATCTTGAACATTACATAGTCTCTCTGAACCTGTTTGTTTGTCTATAAAATTGGAATAATATTTACCCAATAAAGTTGTTGTGAAGATTAATGTATACAAAGTACAGGGCCTAAGTCTTAATAAGTGGCAGTGATCATTATTGTCATCATCATCACATAATGATGATGATGATAATAGTAATAACAATGTATAATTCTCATTCCAATTAGCAGAAGGTAGATTTTCTCAGCAGGTGAGGCATTCTGGGTCACTGGAAAATGATTAGGCTAGTTTCACTGGAAGCCTTTTTATTTTCCTTCTAACTCTGAGATTCAGGTATACCATGAACCCCAAATTGGTAAGCATAATAAAAAGAACTTTACTTTTCATTCCTTTATTCAATAATGTTTATCGAACCAGGCAGTGTTCTGGAACTGGGGCTAGAGCAATGAGGTAGACAAGGAGCTTATAATCTAGAAGTGAGAGACAGATACAAGAAACAAATAAGTGGGCAATATACTTTCACATAAGGTTAATCTATAAGGAGAATGGAGTCCAGCAATGATAAAGAATGACTTGTGGAAAGGCTACTTTAGGTTATGTAATTAGTACATAATTAAAGTAAGAGAAATGAAGAAGAGAAAAAAAATTACCAATTAAAATGATTACCAGTTGTTAGTAAAACTGAGTATTATTGTGGGTAGCAATAACATGAGGATGTAGGAAGTGACATTTATGCTGAAGTATATTATTAAACATTTAACTAGTAGTTATTTTGAACCTTCTTTGGATAAAGTCAGTCTTGCTATTTTGCAAAATTTTCCTCTTGAGGAAATTGGTAATACTTTTTGGATGCAGTCTTGCTGATTCTGCTATTAAAGAACCATCTATAGGTGCAGAGAGCCATGGTAGAGTGGGATACTTCAAGGCCCGGGCAGGTGGGCTTCTCTCCCCCTTCTGTGGGATGTCTAAGGTTAGGTGAAAGTGGAGTCAGTAGGCAGCCCTCAAGGGCAGCCTTTTATCTTTCTGGATTGGATTTTCTAGGAGATTTCCAAACTTTGCTTCATCATGTTTCCTTCCCCATTTTTTGATTTCAGTTGAAGCAGAACACAGGAGACAGGTGTGTTGGCCTCATCCGTCTAGGGAATCATAGATGGTCATTATTAGACAATAGCCTTAACATTCAAGAAAAATCAAAATTAAAGAGGAAAAACTGTACCTATTGAGTTTTCCAGCCAAATTATTGCTTAGCATTTTAAAGATCCTACCTCACTATAAAATACTGGATTGTGAAGCTACTGGGGCTAGCCTATCGAAATCCTAGACCTTTGACACTGGTTTGAATTAGGGGTTGTAAATACTGCCAGTTGCCTCAAATTAGCAAATTTTTATTATCAAATCCTATTATGTTGTCCAGTGTGATAAATTTATGCTTTTTAACCCTTATTTCACAACTCATCATATTTCTCTAGTTATCATTTTACTGTTATATGCCAAGATATCCCACGATAAATGGCTGAAATGAGTAATGTAAAAGCCAAAGTTCCTATTATTTATCTTTTTAAATTTATTCAAAAATAAATCTTTTAAAGAATAAAACTTTTCAGAGAAGAAAGGATTTATTTTTTGGGTGTCTGAATGGCAAAGTGAACATACGCTAAGGTTTTGTTTCACATATGTAGACTATTCAACTGTCGGGTTGGCAATTCGACACGTTAATTTACCCTGTAATTAAATTATTCCCCATGGAATATCATAACTTCTTGGGAGCAATACTGGGAGCAGGAGTGGGGAACCCCATTACATTTTGTTTCTTATAATGAACTGGGAAAGTTCCTTAGATTTATTTTCTAGCAACTCAGGTTATGCTGTTACCACTCAGTTGCTCTGCTTTGTTTCAGTACCAATGTGATCTTACTAAGGACAACACAAAAGTAGGTTAGCTTTTTTTTTGGATATCGCTTTCAAATGATAGATTTTAATGCGTGCCACCCAGGTTACTCTTTGACCAATATGTTGATTTAATTCTTTTAAACATGCAAATAAAATATAATTGTTTCAAAGATCTTGGGCAACATCCCACATAAGAAGACTTTCTGGGCTATTAACCAGTTGTTAATTTTGATTGTGTTTATTTCAATCAAGTGGAAGCGAGGCCCTGTGGAACTTTATGTGTGGTCATCAAAGCCCATAATCTCCTATAATTTAAGTTACAGAGAAGTTAAAATTGGTCGTGACTCCTGTGGTTACAAGGGCAGCCAGAAAATATCTGATTAATGTTTCTTCTTGTGATAAAATTGCATTATTGCTTTGTAAAATATCTGCAGAAATTCAAGTGATCGATAAAATTTAAACTTAAAAAAATTAAATATAAATTTATTTACATACTATAAAGAGCTCTACAGTGTAAAGAGATAAAAGTGCTCCTTTTTAGTTTCATAATTTAAGTTGTACTTGTTTATTTTCATGACTTAAAGTATTTTGTCAGATTTACAAATATTTAATTCTTCAAATAAGATTGCTATGGTTAAGAAAAGTCAATGATAAAGCAAAAAATTTATTAGAAAAAAATTTTAAATGCCAGTTTCCTTTAGGAATAATTCACGGAAACCTGTGTTTTAATATAAGATGCCTTATATTTAGAAGTTTTCATTTATGTGCTTCAATTTTTTTGGATAAAATTATAAAGTATTATAAATTGTTACTTATTAACAACAGTGTTAAATGTCACACACATAATTAGATGGATTGTTAATGAAGCACTTTTTTCCTCAATCTTCTATTATGGAAAATTTCAAATGTATAGAAAAAGAACAAGAAAAGACCATGAACATGCATATGTCTTTCACCTAGATTTTCATAAACATTTGCCACAAATGTTTTCTCTTTTTTCTACTTTTTCCTGAAACATTTGAGAATTAATTGCAGATATTATTGACACAGTACTATTACCTAATATACAGTTCATATTAAAATTTCCTAATTGTCCCAAATAATATCCTTTCTTTTTCCATTTTTTTTTCTTATCCAGTCATTGCATTTAAGTGTCACATTTCCTTCAGTTTATTTTATTCTAGAACAGTGCTCAAGATTTTTGTCTGTTGTGACAGTAACATTTTCGAAGTGTTTAGATCAACTTTTTTTGATTAAATTTTCTCAATTTGGATTTGTCAGAATTTGCCTTATTAATAAATTAAGATTAACTTTTTTCTCCCCAGCAATACTACATAGATGATGGTCCTGCCCAGTGAATCAAATCATGTGATTTCTGTCTATTCCATTATTTAAAAAAATTTTCTTTTTGGTTTGTTTTTTGTAGACATGTAACATTATATTAGTTTCAGGTATACAACATAATGATTCAATATTTATATATATTGTGAAAAGATAAAAAAGTATTTTAATACATAGAGACAGACGGAGATGTGCTGCTTATCCAAAAGAATAATTTAGTTTAGGTACGTGATATAAATTCCCTTTTATAAAGCTGAGCTTTTTGTTAATAGTTAAGAAATATTTTAAAAAGTGGAAATAGATACTGTAATGTATTTAGTTTGTCTTCTATTGTGTGTTTTAATAAATACGACACTCAATGCATATTTGTTGAATGAAAATACTAATGAATTAAAAATCACAAATTCTTAAGGAATTAAAATTCTTCATTGTTGAACTGCTATTTAAGTCTTTTTATGTTCTCCTTCATTGTTTTGTTTAGGAAACAAAATGTACTAAGCCTGGAATAAACTGTTTGAGATTTCTAACATAAAAATAACCCAAGCAAATGTAATTTTAAACTGTAACTGTGTATATAGGGTCACATTATTTCACTTGCAGTCACTCAGGGTTTGTATATATCATATTTCAGTGTAATGACATGGTCAGCCTCCAAAGAAAATACCAGGCAACATAATTTGGTTTAACGAACAAATATTTACATGTCTCTGTATCTCTAATTATTGTAATCTTTTAAGGGGTTTATGCTACACAGGCTTAATTCTTTAAAGCTTTATGTTAGGTTAAAAGAGGTTGATCAGTAGTATGTCAAAGTGTAAAAACGATACTGGCAGCCCATCTAGATAAATGTTGGATTTAAGCCAGAGCTTCTGCAGAGAACAGGTGGACTTAAGAGTGGCCTGACATGGGGAGACGCCTGCTTGTCATGTGCATGCTTTCATATTTTTATTGACCTTTTTTTTCTTCCCAGGTGGGTGGTGTTGACAGAAGTCAGGGTGGTCATTTGATCTTTTAGGTTTCTGTAGTCATCTGGTTGGTACATTATAGGAGAGAAAAGATAAACAGTGCTGTCCTTTGCATGTGAGGTTGATGCCTTATCTATAGGAGGCAGACAGTTAGTTGTGTTGTTGTCTACTGAACCATCCACATGTGTTTGTTCACTGAGTACCATGTCATTGGTGTGTGTTTGTGAGATAGCCAACTGGATCCGGGTTAAATCTAATTGAGAAACTGTTTAATGCACCCTCCAATCTTGATTAAAGCTCCCTTGCCTAAGGACCACAATATAACCTCTAACTTCACTATAGTGCTTCTCACTTTGTATTGCAAAGATGTTTCCCTCTAGACTATGGTGAGGTCTTCAAGCATAGAGACTATCCAGTTTGTAATCTTTGGATCCCCAGTGTCCAGTCTGATGCTTAACTGAAATGAGGAAAAAGCATGATCTCATTTGCAGTATGATTACTTGCTAGTGATAACGTAAATTATTATTTGGGCTTTTACTTAGTATAACCACTTGAGATTCAATCAATTTTACAGCTAAACTTAAACCAGAAGTTTTATTTATTTATCTACATTTATTGAAAGGCTATTATGTTCCAGGTAGGGCTGATCAACCAATATCTATCTTCTCCTGTGGTTGACGTCTCTTCTGAGTAGTTGGAGTCTATGCCACACCAGTTGTTGAAAATGTAGCTCATCCCTCATTCCAGGTATTTGTGTTAGGTGCTGGGGTCCTCCTAGTTGCTAATAGGCTTCGTATGTCATATACATGAAAACATGTTCCATAAATCCAAACATGTGAATTAGTAGAGTTGTCATAGCAATGGTACTAGTAAAGAATGCCCCCTTGGGCCCCAACTTGAATTTTCTGAATTTTATCCCCTGCCTCTTATATTCTCAGGCAAAGGAGTTATTACATTGGGAGGTGTTCAAGGAACAAAAGAGGCAAGGGAACTATAACACATATTTGGCTACAGAAAATGGAGGTGTTTTTAAAGGTGCAGATCTCTTTCGATGCATATGGAAACATTTCCTTTATATCTAACTTTATTCTTCATACTTGTGTAAAGTCTCGTGGTCTCTTTGCTTTTTTTTCTGTTTCCTAGTTTTCGCTCCACTGGAGAAAGGAGGTAGGTATTATATAGCTGTTATAAAGTAGTAAAGTGAGAGTTTTCACTTGTTGACCAGAACTTTAAGGTCAATTACATATTTTCCAATTGAAGTGTCGTAGTTAAAATTTATAAGAATTGACAGAAAGTAATTGCAGTCAGAATACAGTTTACAAGTGTGAATTTTTAGTCCTAAGGGCTAGTTTGTGAGCTGCAGGTTCCTAGAGCCATCAACAGAAGGCTCTAGGTGAAAAAAGTATTTTTAATAATCTAGGTTTTTTCCTGATTTCATACAGAATGATTATAGATTCCATGAAAGTTATTTTTCTTATTATAAAAGCAATGCATTCTCATTATAGAATACTGAAGGAATTTAAAAGTAGGTTAAGAAATTAACTTAAAATTAAAAATAATCCATAATATTAACAACTAAAGATTGGACTCATTGTCACCTTGAGTATTGTGATGAAAATAAAATCTTTGTACCTTTTAAAAATATTACAGTTCAAGGGACCTATATTTAGTGCATATGTTAATTCAATTGGAAAATTATAGAATGTCTGCTTTGTGCTAGGTACTTTCTCAGGCTCTGGGGATAGAGTAGTGACTAAAACAAAGTATTTGCTCTCATGGAGCTTACATTTAATTGGGGGGAAACAAAAATAAATGAAAAGATAACATAAGATGGTAAAACCTTGAAAAAGAACAAAGGAGGGTGTGAGATGGAGAGTGGCAGGTGTTATTAATATATTTTAGGGATGTGAGGGAAAGTCTGTAGATAAGGTGACATTTGAGCAGAGCAGGAGCGTTTCAGACTGAGGAAATGGTAGGTAGGAAGGTCCTCAGGCTGGATGGCCAATAATTATAGCCAGCATTTGTTGTGCACTAATTATATAGTAGCCTTTTAAAATCCTTACAACTCAGTGAAGTGGGTAATTATTACAACTCTTATTTTGGAGATGAGGGAACTTATATGCTTTAACCACTGTGTTATACTGGTAAGTGCTGTGATAGAGCCGAGAGTTAGAGTATGTAACTCAGTTCTAGGAGGTCATGAAAATTTCCCAGAGGAGTCGCTGCTTGAATTTAGTCTCGGAGAAAGAGCAATTAGCCACAGATAAGATGAGAAGAGTATAGACATTTTGGTCTCATCTCTCCCCGTGCTGTATCCCTAGAACCTATAACAGTTCCTTACCCACAGTCAGCACTCAATACATTCAAATGTTTGTTGAATGAATGCAAGTGAAACAGCATTTTCAAAGACAGAGGCATTGAGAGCATGGGATATTCAGGAAACTGGAATTAGTTTACTTTGACAGGAGCATGGACTATGTGATAAAAGCAGCAGGTGCTTATAGTAGATGAAATAAACAGAGGTCAGATCATAAGTCTGTTTTTATTAACAGGCAATGGGGTACTTATTTTTGCAGCACATATATACTAAAAATTGATAACCTATAGAGGAGATGATCGTGGAGGCTGGGAAAGGATAAAATGCAATTGTGCAAATAGTTCCATATATTTTTTAACTCAATAGAACAGAATGTTTAAAATTGTTTGAATGTTTGAATATTCTTTGGGCTTCTGTGAAGACAAAATATTTTTGAGTGCAAATGTGTGTTATAAAGACTCTTGCTTGCAAGGAAAAAAACACTCAAGAGGTGTGTTCCAGAATATAAATGTGGATTTATCAGTTCGCCTTTGCTGTGTAATAAACCCTTTCAAAAAAGCGGCTTAAAACAACCATTTGGACTGGATTTAGTTTGATAGTGCTTTTGCTTGTCTTGGCTGGGCTCATTCACAGATCTGCTCTCAACTGCTGGTCAGCTAGGCAGTGCTGCTTCTGGGTTGGCTGGTAGTCAGCTAGATGATGGAACAACTGGGCAACATGTCTCTCACCATCCACCAGGCTAGCCCAGGCTTGTTCAAGTAGAGATCTCAAACTTCCAAGAACAGCAGGAGGGCAAGCTCCCATGTACAAGTGCTTTTCAAGTCTCTCTTTGTGTCGCATTTGCCACATATCCCATTGGTCAACACAGGTTACTTTCCAGATTCAAGAAGTGGAAAAATAGATTTCACCTTTTCATGGGAAGAGCTCCAAAGTCACATTGAAAGGATGGAAATAGGGAGTGGAAGGACTTGTGACTATTTTGCAATCTAGGATAGTGGATACAGCTGGGTTTCAGGAGTGACCAGAAACCTAAATGTTGTTAGGTCTATGCCTTGCTTTCTTTTCTTTTTCTTTTTCTTTCAGAGTCCATGTCACAAGTAACCTTATTTATTTATATATTTACTTATTTATCTATATTTTTATTATTAGTTTGGTTAGACATTTATATAGTTTATAAAACGATCCCACGATTGCTCTTTCTCTCTTCTGGCTCTACACCTCGCCATTACATTAATGCTGACTGCATTCCCTGTGCCATGCTCCCCATCCCTGTGACCATCTATCAACTACTAATCTGTACTTCTTTAACCCTTCACCCCTTTCTTCTAGCCCCTTGCTTTCTTGTTGCTTGTCTGTTTCATTCTCTATCTTCAGATCAGCTTCCTCTACTTCTCTGTTCTTCATGGTAAAAAACGACTGCTGATGGCTTCTAAGATCATATGGAATAGATCCAGATACCCCCAAACTGACTCTCTCTTTCTCTTTCCCTTGGAGAAAGGAATCTAAAAGGGACTCTGGTTAGTTTTCCCTTAGTAAGGTGCATGCACCCCGAGATCTGTGAAATGTGGTGGGCTGGGTGGGTTGGTATTTGTATGAGTGAGTTGGAGATGAGGTATTACAGCGTGTGAATCTGGCATTCAAGAGCTATATTGCTATAACATTGTGGTAGGAGAGTGGAACAGGAGGAGTGAAAAGGAGGGGAAAGGGGGCAGTGTCCCCCCCAAAATGATAGAGATGGGGAGGGGATGGCTTGACATACATCTCATAAAGTTTCATTACACTGAGTTTCGTAAATAATGTGGTAGCTTCAGGGAACTTAGAGTGTTGATTGGGACCTTGGAGGAAGAGGGGTATAAACTATTTTTCTTACAACACTTCTGACACCAAATGTGTGGTTTCTGCTGACACCAACCAATTCTACTCTCCACATACAAACTGGGTGTCCTACAGTTCAGTTTCGTTCAGTTCAGTTCAGTCAATTCAATTCAATTCAATTCATTTCTGACACTACCTGGAGTTAGCATCAGATCCATGTTAAGAACTCAGTCCTGCCAGACTGGCCTCACTTCATATGTCAGTTGCAAGTCCCAGACTGTCACCTGTACTTCTTACTAACCAGCTATAAATTCAGGGGTTCCCACAATCCCCTCCCCAGTTTCAATAATTTGCTAGCATGTCTCACAAAACTCAGGAAATCTCGTTACTTACCATTACCAGTTTATTATTAACAATAAAAGCATAGAATATTCCAGAATGCTTTGAAGAGCTAAAACTTCAGCTGTAGAAATAAGTAATATATCCTCCCCAAATAAGTCAAAAGAAAGACTCACGAAGTGAAGAGGGAAAGTAAGCAGAGCTGCCATTCCAAGGCTCAGCTGGTCAGGGCAGCGGCTGATGTTGCAGACTACAGTTTGGTCTAATAGCAGAGAGCCCGCTGTCTTCCTTGCAAAGCAACCAGGGCCCACCCTTACTGGTATGTCTTGGAGATCATTGTCTTTTCCTCCTCTTCTCTCCTACCACCTCCCGTTAGACAATGTTCACATCTCTTGTACCATGTGGTGGCACTGTGTAAAGTGGATGTGTTTTGTAACATTACCTGACAGGTCAGGCACATCTCCACTATTCTTTTAACTATTCCTTCTAGCATATGGTTACTGGACCTCCTTGCCCTGCTTCTTAGAATGTATTCGTGTTTATCATTGTCCCTTTTAACATGAGTATTCCACCTGACCCCTGTCATGTCTCATTTTTTCTTTTTACTTGTACCAAGTGCATATTTACTTCCTTTTGAGAAAAATTCTAGAAATTATATGACCAAGAATATTTATTCAGTAAGATTAGTAAATTAGAAATAGAGAATCAGGGCAAAGGAAAGAAGAATAAAAAGACACCAGCTGTTAACTATTTGACATAATTGTTTTGTTTAATTTTATTTACTGAGATTTCTGGAAGCCAAAGTGAAAAGGAAAACATAGTAAGTTATATAGGTCTTGTGATCAGAATAGAGAAATTATTCCAGTTCTTCAGAAAAGGCAATGTTTTCTATGGGAGTACTAAGTTCTAAAGAGCATTTCTCACATAGATTCTTTACAGCACATAAAACATAATGAAAATGATTTTTCCAGAAGCCTGAAAACAAATGCAAACTGACGTTCATGTGACTATTTCTTACAGTGACCTTCAGTAGATGCTCTTGGCATAATATTTGAGCATAACTCAGTAAAATCAATTTATTTGCCTTGTAACAACTCTTTTAACACTCTCTTCTATTTCCTGACCCTAAATATTCTTTCCACTTCAAGTCAAAATCTTCGTGAGTTGAATATTGTATAAAACCCCTTTTCTTAGGCAAACATGCACACTGAGTTGGATTTGGTTGATTTAGATCATGATTCATGGGAGTTATTTTTTTTTCCTTTGGTTTGAGTTCATTTCTGTACAATTAGAATCATATTGACAAAATTAACAGTTGTTAATTTGAACAATTATGATTATGCTGGAGTTAATTATCTAATGGCCCCCTCTTCTTTACCCTCTTCCTGAGAGTCCAAATTGGTTAATAGTCAGGTTTCCTGCAGTTAGGACATGGGGTGAGGGGAGGGGTCAGGGTGGAAGCAGGACTGTGCTGCTCAAAACTCTATATGAAGACCTCTCTCTCAGGGAGTAGTTGTGTCCCTCTGACCACGGGAAGGGACTTGCAGTTCCAGGACACACTTGCCAAACCACAGAGATCGCAGGCCTGTTGCCCATCCATTATTATCATCATTATCTAACATTTTTTAAAAGTTAGAGCCAAAATAAATGATTTGCCAGCCAAGGGAGCAACACCAGCCTTTACCACAGGTGTTGGAGGCCCCTTTGGTATTTAGTAGCAGTGACTTGGGTCATATACTTGTCTGATTTCATTAATCTGGCCAGGCCTGCCTCCTGCTGTC